>NC_053164.1:120963000-120984979 GCF_016835505.1 Polypterus senegalus
TCGCTAAGAAAAGCAAACAATCAAAAAATCAATACGTGCTTTTGTTCTTTTAAGTATGCCAAAGCACCGCGATAAAGCGGCATTTTTTAGAGGAGTCCGTATCTTCTAGGCAAACAGCCTCTGTGCAAACAGCCCTTCTGCTCACACCCCCTCCATCAGGCAGAGAGAGTGAGAGAGACATAGAAAAGCAAACAATCAAGCACCGCGCAGAAAGCATATCGTATATCATTGAGGAGTTTTAGTTAATACGTAATACATGCTCCGATTGGGTAGCTTCTAAGCCATCCGCCAATAGCGTCCCTTGTATGAAATCAACTGGGCAAACTGAGGAAGCATGTACCATAAATTAAAAGACCCATTGTACGCAGAAATCCACGAACCAGCAAAAAATCCGTGATACATATTTAGTGTGACGGACAGCCGGGTCCCATGCCCGGCCGGGACGCCTCTGCTGCATACGTCCCGGGGGAGCCACCATGGACAGTGCAATGCCTCCCCCGGGGCGCCTGGGGGCAGCCTCCCTGGCCGTGGGTCCTTCCTCAGTCTCCCCCGTGGCTCCATGGGACATGGAGTCCACCACAGCCCGGTCGGGAGATGGGGTGCCCGCTAGGGGGTGCTGCGGAGAGCCAGCCGCCACATTGGACGACTTACCAGCCCCACCCAGAGGTGCAATTAAGACCAGCTGGTCAGGCACCTGGAGCACTTCCAGGTGGGCTATAAAGCGGGCCAACCTCCCTTCATTCTTAACCAGAATCGGGAGGGAGGATGATGTTGCCTGAGAGGAGTGGTGGTGCCAGAAAGGCTTGTTTATAGTTTGTGTTTTGTGCTTGGGACTGTGTATTGCCTGTGGGTCACGGGGAACACGGGCGCCCATGGGGGGGGGAGAAAAAGAATAAAGCCTGTGTGTTTTGTACACGTGCCTCTGCATGGTCTGTGCTGGGTCGGGCGCTATATAGCGCCTTTTACATTAGATATGCTTACATTTAAAATCTGCGATGGAGTGAAGCCGCGAAAGTCGAAGCGCGATATAGAGAGGGATCACTGTACTCCCAGATGGGCTTAAAGTGGAGAGGACAAACAAACTCTAATTGCCTCTACCTCTCTACTAGCACGTAAACTTTTCTTGCTCAGCTGAAAGAATCCAAGCCCACCTCTTTTAAGTCAGTGGGTAACTGTTATATACGACTAGCCATCCCCCGTGGCTTCGCCCACGCAGCAGTGAAACAGGACGGTGAGGAGGGCTCTGCCCAGCTCCCTACTCCTGACGTCATGCTTTCCCCACCCCTCGGCCCACAGCCTCTGTCTCGGATTAGTGAGAATATATTGCTCCTGCAAGCTAACTATGATTCTTAGTGCAATGACAGAAGTCTCAAAATCAACTGGAATGTTAAGAAGAGCGGAGGTAAGGAACGCCCTGAGACTGGTGCGTGAGTGAGGAGGGCACTGCCCCACTCCCCTTGGCCCGCTGTTTGTTTCTCGGACTGGTACTGCAAGCAAACAATGATACACAGCGCAATGAGAGAAGTCGCAAAATCAACCAAAATGTTGAAGCAAATTATATAAAAAAGCCTTATCTAAACCCATTAGGTAGTCAGTCACTCAGTCTTCGTCCAACTCGCTATATCCTAATTACAGGGTTACGGGGCTCTGCTGGAGCCAATCCCAGCCAGCACAGGCAGAAACAAATCCCGGGCAGGGCGCCAGCCCACCGCAGGGCACACACACACACACACCCACATACCAAGCACACACTAAGGACAATTTAGGATTGCCAATGTACCTAACCTGCATGTCTTTTGACTGTGGGAGGAAACCAGATCACCCGGAGGAAACCCACGCAGACACAGGGAGAACATGTAAACTCCACACAGGGGGGAAAGCGAACCCAGGTCTCCTTACTGCGAGGAAGCAGCACTACCACTGTGCCACTGTGCCACCCATCCATTAAGTAGTTCTCTTGTGAAATGTGGACAGACATACAGTCAGACAGACAGTCAGACAGACATTGGATTTTATATATAGAGAGAGATTTGAAATTGGAAAAAATCTAATTCTCACTTAGAGGATCTGTTCAAAACTTTTTAAAAACCTGGTAGGATTTAATTAATAACATTTTAGAATAAGCATGTATCTGGGTGTTGGCTTCCTCTGTTTCTCTTGGGAGGTGGTTGAATTTAGTTTTGTTAAGCTTGACTTTGATTGTATGAAATGTCACTTGCTTTTAATAAAATCAATAGAAAAAAATGATGATGAAATTTCAAACAACAAGCCTGCATAAGTACTGGGTTTTCACAAAATGTAATTTGTCCTCTGGCAGTTGTTTATGGAATTACAAGGACACTCCTAAACTGGAGGAGTGGAAGTGGTAATGTCAAGCATTTCTCTGAGGTAATTTGAATATGTATATAATTATCATTGCGGAGATTTGGTTCTACAAAGAAAAGGCCAATTCTCCAGCCAAATTATATAATCAATTAAATTCTTGTTATATTCAGTATTTTCTTTTGTGCTTGAACATCAGTTGCTGAACTGAGACAAAACAGTTTTTAAAGACTCTTGTCTCTTTCATTCATACTCTAATACATTTTTTTCATTCAACTCCAGATAAATACATTTTTCCTTTGCCTTCCCAATGTCATGATTAACCATACTGTATTTTAGCTCTTTAAAAAAGTGATATCTAATGATAGACACTAAGGTTGCAATCGTTTTAGGCTACCTAAGGTGATAGGGCCTGAGTACAAATCCACAGTTAAGCTGCTACATTGCTTAAACTTTAGTGGTCACCAGTATCTTTTTTATGCCTAACAGACTGAGCTAAGCTCCTTTAGGATATGGCACACAAACTAGCCTATTCCAGCAAGCCCCAAATGTGCACAAAACACCATAGTAGTAGAATATGGAATAATATTTCAGATAAAGAAAAGCCAATAAATAAATGTAATATAAAATGTTACAATATATAAAGGCAAACAAAATTATATGTGAGCATAAGTAATTAAATGGGTCATGAAATATGTTTTTGTTTTGTTTCTTTATTTATTTAATATTATTTTAATTTATTTATTTTAGTGACACTGCCCACATGAGTTATGCCTTCAATTGAAAACTTTCACTGTAGCAGATCAAAGCTGAGAGTGTAGGCTCTATCCAGTACTTTTTTTTTGATTGGTGGAGTGGACGTAAAATTTTGGTCTTCAAGTGTTACTTTTATAGACAGCCAAATCAGACCCAGATTCCTGAGAGGACGATGAATCCATACTTGAATTAAGTAGCTGCTTCTTGTAGTAAGTCTTGCCAACCTTTATTCACCATAGACCTGCACAGTCACAACTTTCAGTATGTGCTTTGCTTGCCTTTTGAATGCTTTGGCTAACTGTGATGTGCAAAGTTGTGACTGTGAAAGATTATTTACCAATCAAAACCCTGTATTTACTAGAGTCCACCCTCTTTACCTTAACGGATTAAAAAGCCATACTTCTTGTTGCAAGTGGAGTCACTGCAAAAAATAAACTAATATATCATACACCTTAATAAAATGTAAGTATCTGTATGTCTGTCTGTGTGTCCGTCCAGTTGCTATGTCTCTGTCATTCCAACAAATGGCTCATCACATTCATTTTTAGTAATGAAATGCATAGCCTTTGCATTCCAATAGGTGGTGCATCACAAACATTAACACTGCTTTAACAAATCCCATAGCAAATGGCATATAAAAGAGACATAGGCATTGCATGGTGCATTGCAAACATTAACATGGAGGTCTACATGGATTACTTAGATTTCAATCCATCTTAGAAAGGCAGCATAGCTAGTTAAATACATAAATAAGCAACAAAATCAGATACTTCATGACACTTAATTATTTATGCTTACATATCAGATTAATATATTGTCACTATTTACAATCATTTTTTTGCATATTTATTTATTTATTTATTTATTTAACTGTTTTATTAATTTTGTCCACAGTAGGAAAACAAATACATTCAAAATACTTGAAAACAATGAAAATTTCTTAAAGTGAAAAAACCAAAAAATGCAAATGCACAAAATAGATGGTATCAGCTAAGAAATACTAAATTAACTAGAAATTTTAATTTGACGGAGTTTGACTTTCTTAATCTTATTTTGTCCCTGCTTGTCCTCTGACAGGGGACATTTCTGCCATGATGTCAAACATCAAGATTGCACTCACTCTGCAATTTATACATGTACAACATTAGCCATCAGGATTGCAGCTCTCCTTTGGAGCAAATCTTTAATTTTGGAAGTTCAACAGAATCAAAGTCAGAAAGAAATAAAATATTTAATATGCAAAAACTACAGCAAAAAATCTTTCAAACAACTGAAATACCTGCCCATAGCAATGTTTCCGACTGTCATGTAGAGTTGCTCTCTCCCAAAGCTTTTGTCAATAACTTGATGTTCCCATTTACATTGTGGTGGTAGTGTTGTCTCTGATAACTTCTAGCCAGTCAGTTACCCCCCTGGCATTATGTATAGGTATTTTATATTTTGCAGTTGCCCAGAACTTTTAAATGTATATTCTGGGTCTGGCCACCAACTAGAAACTGCAATAAGTCATATTTTCTACAGCAATTGAATCTTGCTTGAAGTTAATCACATTTCTCTCTATGCCTATTTGCACTTTTCTTCACATGCTAACATTAACGCTCTTAACCCTCTGCAGTTCGCATACCAGGAGAAGGTGGGAGCGGAGGATGCCATCATCTATATGCTACACCGATCCCTCTCCCACTTGGACAGAGGCTGTGGTGCTGTAAGAATTATGTTTCTGGACTTCTTTAGCACCTTCAACACCATCCAACCTCTGCTTCTTAGGGACAAGCTGACAGAGATGGGAGTAGATTCATAGTACCTGGTGGCATGGATCGTGGACTATCTTACAGACAGACCTCTGTATGTGTGTCTCGGGAACTGCAGGTCTGACATTGTGATCAGCAGCACAGGAGCGCTGCAGGGGACTGTACTTTCTCCAGTCCTGTTCAGCCTATATACATCGGACTCCCAATACGACTCAGAGTCCTGCCACATGGAAAAGTTTACAGACGACACTGCTATAGTGGGCTGCATCAGGAGTGGGCAGGAGGAGGAGTATAGGAACCTAATCAAGGACTTTGTTAAATAGTTCGACTCAAACCACCAACAACTGAACACCAGCAAAACCAAGGAGCTGGTGGTGGATTTTAGGAGGCCCAGGCCCCTCATGGACCCCGTGATCATCAGAGGTGACTGTGAGCAGAGGGTGCAGACCTATAAATATCTGGGAGTACAGCTGGATGATAAATTGGACTGGACTGCCAATACTGATGCTCTGTGCCAGAGAGGACAGAGCCGACTATACTTCCTTAAAAGGCTGGCGTCTTTCAACATCTGCAATAAGATGCTGCAGATGTTCTATCAGATGGTTGTGGCAAACGCCGTCTTCTACACGGTGGTGTGCTGGGGAGGCAGCATAAAGAAGAGGGACGCCTCACGTCTGGACAAACTGGTGAGGAAGGCAGGCTTTACTGTAGGCATAGAGCTGGACAGTTTGAAATCTGTGGCAGAGCAATGGGCACTGAGCAGGCTCCTGTCAATCATGAAGAATCCAATGCATCCACTAAACAGTATCATCTCCAGACAGAGGAGCAGCTTCAGCAACAGACTGAATGCTGTGACTTTCCTGCTCCACTGACAGACTGAGGAGATCGCTCCTCCCCCACACTATGTGACTCTTCAATTCCACCCGGGATGGTAAACGTTAACATTATACCAAGTTATTGTCTGATATACCTGCATTTTTATCACTCTTTAATTTAATATTGCTTTTTATCAGTATGCTGCTGCTGGAGTATGTGAATTTTCCCTTCGGATTAATAATGTATCTACCTATATATCTATAAACACAATGTGTTTGAGTTGTTTCTTGAAACCTGACAATATCTATTTCTTTCCTGAGTATAGTTTTGAAACCCAAGTAGTTTCGTTCTCAACATTTATGAAGAAATCTTTAAAGCAATCAAACAAAACAAATTACCAGGACCAGATAATATTTACCCTTGAGTTCTTAAGGAGGTTAGTGAGTACATATTTAAACCCTGGACAAATATTTTTAGGAAGTCACTGCACATTGGAGAGATTCCCAAGAACTGGAAAATGGCAAATATCAAACCATTATATAAAACACGTGACAGGGCAGATCCAAGCAACTTTAGGCCAGTAAGCTTAACATGCATCACAGGAAAATTAATGGAAGGGATTATTAAGGATAAGACTGAGCAACACCTGACCTTATCTGAATTGGCTGAGGTTAAGAGTTGCATTCCACAGGAGTCAGTGCAAGGGCTGGAGCTATTTTTAATATTTATGATTTAGATAGGAATATAAGTAACAAGCTGGTTAAGTTTGCAGATGATACTAAGATAGGTGGATTAGCAGATAATTTGGAATCCGTTATATCATTACAGAAGGACTTGGACAGCATACAGGCTTGCGTAGATTTGTGGCAGATGAAATTTAATGTCAGTAAATGTAAAGTGTTACACATAGGAAGTAAAAATGTTAGGTTTGAATACACAATTGGTGGTCTGAAAATTGAGAGTACACTTTATGAGGATTTAGGAGTCTTAGTGGACTATAAGCTATCGACTTTCTGAAAGTTTTCAGAAGCCATTAAGAAGGCAAACAGTGTTAAGATATATAGCACAATGTGTGGAGTACAAGTCCAAGGAGGTTCTGCTCAAGCTTTATGATGCACCTGTGAGGCCTCATCTGGAGTATTGTGTGCAGTTTTGGACATACCAGCAGTAGACAAATTCCAGAGAAGAGTGACAAGGCTGATTCCAGGACTACAGGGGTTGAATTATGAGGAAAGATTAAAAGAGCTGAGCCTATACAGTTTAAACAAAAGAAGATTAAGTGGTGACATAACTGCAGTGTTTAAAATTGTGAAAGGAATTAGTACAGTGGATCAAGACTGCTATTTTAAAATGAGATCATCAAGAACACGTGGACACAGTTGGAAACTTGTTAATGGTAAATTTCGCACAAACATTAGCAAGTTTTTCTTTACACAAAGAACGATAGACACTTGGAATAAGCTACCATGTAGTGTTGTAGACAGTAAGATGTTAGGGACTTTCAAAACTCGACTTTTTGGAAGAAATAAGTGGATAGGACTGGCGAGCTTTGTTGGGCTGAATGACCTGTTCTCGTCTAGATTGTTCTAATGTTCAATGAATATCTTACCAGCTTTTCATTACAATGAAATAATGATAGACCTTTAATAGTGGCTCAAAATCAGTTAACACATGCTCTAATGATTTGCTAACTCCCTTCAAACCTTTCTCATTGCAAATTCACATAACATTTGTGCTTAAATGTTTCTCCCACTTACAGGCATCCTTGCACTATAAATGATGTACAAAAAAAGGGAGAGGAATTTTCTAGAACTATTAATTTTGAGAAATTATTTAGAAAATGTTAATTATACATATTAGATACCTGTCCATCTGCATTTTTTGGCTATTGCAATTAGTATAATCAGCAAGGATTTTTCTAGAATACAGAAGCTATAATCTTTATAAGAAGTTAGCCAACCTCTTCATGTCAAGTGCTTGGTTTTACATATTAAGATTCTGATCCTCTTTATAAACATAACACATATTTTTTAAATGCTTTGTGGCTTCAACACTTTAAAGGCATCTGTTGTCACACCATTTCTTTTTTGCTTTTACTTGCTGGGGATCATTTTTCTTTTCCAAGGACTGAAGCTGGTTGTCCTGTCATAGTGTTACAGGGACATGATCACATCAGTGACATTTTATGTCATGGACTATGTTCTCGTGTTCTTCATAGGTATTTTAGGACACCTTCTCAGCAGACTTAAAAATTTAGTAAAATCATTAGCTTTTTATTATGTGCTAGCAAAGTCAGATCCTATTTTTGTTTTAAAATAGTTTTATATTTCAAAATACTTTTTCCATCTGTTCCAGTGTCTTTGCACATAACCTTTAAATTGTCTCTTGAGCAATAATTTTGTTGTCGTCCTGTGTCATGGGGGTGTGTGACAGGCCGTGTCACTAGTTTACTTCTGAGGAAGTTGTTTAGATGTACTGTACATCTTTAGACAACATATCTCGGTGCAAATCATCAAACTGCTCTTCCAGTGCATACTCCAAGTGGTGTACAAGAAGCTATACATGTTAAAAACTCAGTGAGAGGTAGAGAAAGGGCCCAGTTGAATTCCATCCATCCATCCATCCTCTTCCGCTTATCCGAGGTCAGGTCGCGGGGGCAGAGCAGAGAGGCCCAGACTTCCCTCTCCCCGGCCACTTCTTCCAGCTCTTCCGGGAGAATCCCAAGGCGTTCCCAGGCCAGCCGGGAGACATAGTCCCTCCAGCATGTCCTGGGTCTTTCCCGGGGCCTCCTCCCGGTTGGGCGTGCCGAACACCTCACCAGGGAGGCGTCCAGGAGGCATCCTGATCAGATGCCCGAGCCACCTCATCTGACTCCTCTCGATGCGGAGGAGCAGCGGCTCTACTCTGAGCCCCTCCCGGATGACTGAGCTTCTCACCCTATCTTTAAGGGAAAGCCCAGACACCCTGCGGAGGAAACTCATTTCAGCCGCTTGTATTCGATCTCGTTCTTTCGGTCACTACCCATAGCTCATGACCATAGGTGAGGGTAGGAGCGTAGATCGACTGGTAAATTGAGAGCTTTGCCTTACGGCTCAGCTCCTTTTCACCACGACAGACCATGCAGAGCCCGCATCACTGCGGATGCCGCACCGATCCGCCTGTCGCTCTCATGCTCCATTCTTCCCTCACTCGTGAACAAGACCCCGAGATACTTGAACTCCTCCACTTGGGGCAGGATCTCTCCCCCAACCCTGAGAGGGCACTCCACCCTTTTCCGGCTGAGGACCATGCTCTCGGATTTGGAGGTGCTGATTCTCATCCCAGCCGCTTCACACTCAGCTGCGAACCGATCCAGAGAGAGCTGAAGATCACGGCCTGATGAAGCAAACAGGACAACATCATCTGCAAAAAGCAGTGACCCAATCCTGAGTCCACCAAACCGGACCCCTTCAACACCCTGGCTGCGCTTAGAAATTCTGTCCATAAAAGTTATGAACAGAATCGGTGACAAAGGGCAGCCCTGGCGGAGTCCAACTCTCACTGGAAGCGGGCTCGACTTACTGCCGGCAATGCGGACCAAGCTCTGACACCGGTTGTACAGAGACCGAACAGCTCTTATCAGGGGGTCCGGTACCCCATACTCCCGGAGCACCCCCCACAGGATTCCCGAGGGACACGGTCGAATGCCTTTTCCAAGTCCACAAAACACATGTAGACCGGTCGGGCAAACTCCCATGCACCCTCCAGGACTCTGCTAAGGGTGAAGAGCTGGTCCACTGTTCAGCGACCAGGACGAAAACCACACTGTTCCTCCTGAATCCGAGGTTCGACTATCCGACGGACCCTCCTCTCCAGAACCCCCGAATAGACTTTTCCAGGGAGGCTGAGGAGTGTGATCCCTCTATAGTTGGAACACACCCTCCGGTCCCCTTTTTAAAGAGGGGACCACCACCCCGTCTGCCAATCCAGAGGCACTGTTCCCGATGTCCATGCGATGTTGCAGAGACGTGTCAACCAAGACAGTCCTACAACATCCAGAGCCTTAAGGAACTCCGGTATCTCATCCACCCCGGGGCCCTGCCACCAAGGAGTTTTTTGACCACCTCGGTGACTTCAGTCCCAGAGATGGGAGAGCCCACCTCAGAGTCCCCAGGCTCTGCTTCCTCATTGGAAGGCATGTTAGTGGGATTGAGGAGGTCTTCGAAGTACTCCTCCCACCGACCCACAACGTCCCGAGTCGAGGTCAGCAGCGCACCATCCCCACCATATATGGTGTTGACACTGCACTGCTTCCCCCTCCTGAGACGCCGGACGGTGGACCAGAATCTCCTCGAAGCCGTCCGAAAGTCGTTCTCCATGGCCTCTCCAAACTCCTCCCATGCCCGAGTTTTGCCTCAGCAACAACCGGCAGCGTTCGCTTGGCCTGCGGTACCTATCAGCTGCCTCCAGAGACCCACAGGACAAAAAGTCCTATAGGACTCCTTCTTCAGCTTGACGCATCCCTCACGCGGTGTCCACCAACGGGTTGGGGATTGCCGCCACGACAGGCACCGACCACCTTGCGGCCACAGCTCCGGTCAGCCGCCTCAACAATAGAGGCACGGAACATGGCCCATTCGACTCAATGTCCCCACCTCCCTCGGGGCGTGGTTGAAGTTCTGCCGGAGGTGGGAGTTGAAGCTACTTCTGACAGGGGACTCTGCCAGCCGTTCCCAGCAGACCCTCACAACACGTTTGGGCCTACCAGGTCTGACCGCATCTTCCCCACCATCGAAGCCAACTCACCACCAGGTGGTGATCAGTTGACAGCTCCGCCCCTCTCTTCACCCGAGTGTCCAAGACATATGGCGCAAGTCCGACGACACGACCACAAAGTCGATCATCGACCTGAGGCCTAGGGTGTCCTGGTGCCAAGTGCACATATGAACACCCTTATGCTTGAACATGGTGTTCGTTATGGACAATCCATGACGAGCACAGAAGTCCAATAACAAAACACCGCTCGGGTTCAGATCGGGGCCATTCCTCTCAATCACGCCCTTCCAGGTCTCACTGTCATTGCCCACGAGCATTGAAGTCTCCCAGCAAAACGAGGGAATCCCCAGAAGGTATGCCCTCTAGCAACCCCTCCAGAGACTCCAAAAAGGGTGGATACTCCAAACTGCTGTTCAGCGCATACGCACAAACAACAGTCAGGACCCTTCCCCACCCGAAGGCGGAGGGGGGCCACCCTCTTGTCCACCGGGGTAAACCCCAATGCACAGGCTTCGAGTCGGGGGCATTAAGTATGCCCACACCTGCTCGGCGCCTCTCACCGGGGGCAACTCCAGAGTGGTAGAGAGTCCAGCCCCTCTCAAGGAGATTGGTTCCAGAGTCCAAGCTGTGCGTCGAGGTGAGTCTGACTATATCTAGCCGGAACCTCTCGACCTCGCTCACTAGCTCAGGCTCCTTCCCCTTCAGAGAGGTGACATTCCACGTCCCAAGAGCCAGTTTCTGTAGCCGAGGATCAGACCGCCAAGGTCCCCGCCTTCGGCCACCACCCAACTCACACTGCACCCAACCTCCTTGGCCCCTCCCATATTATCATTTCTTATCAGAAGGAGTGTCAGAGAAGCCAACAAGCTTTAAGCTGCAGGGGCGTAAGTGCGGGCACTTAATTGGAGGTACAGGTGCAGGGTTACAGTCAATCAAAGTCAAAGTGAACTTTATTGTCATCTCAACCATATACAAGTATACAGATAGATGAAATTGCAAAGCTCAGGGTCCACAGTGTAACAACATGACATGCAAATAATAAATTAAAAATTTAATTAAAATTTTAATTTAAAATTAAAACACAAACAAGACAAGACATTGTGCAAAGGGAAGACAAAGAGCAGCATTATTGATGTGTAGTTAGCAATATGAACATTGATGCAATGCATGGTATTTACAATCTGGATACATACATATAGTCAATCGATATGTAATATAATAGATAAATAATAACAGATATAGATAATACAGAAATTATCAGTGTATGATAATAGTTGTTTAAGACATGTGTAAACAATGACAGGTCAGAATGTTTCACAGCAGAAGGATATCAAGAGTGTCAAAATACTTAAAAGTCAGTATGAGATTTTCAGTTTTTTTCTACATGCACACTCATCTTTGCAGGAAAGTGGCTTGCATGTATAAAAGTTCTGTTTTTAGAGGTAGTTGAGGCAGTGTGGAAGATCCCAGGGGGCAGCATGGTGTTAAGGAGTCTGACAGCTTGGGGGTAAAAACTCTCCTGCAGCCTGGTAGATCTGGTTTTGATCATGCAGTATCTTCTCTTGGATGGCAGAAGTGTGAAAAGTCCATTGTGAGGAATGTAAGGGGTCCTGTACAATGCTGCAGGCCTTGCGGACACTGCGTTTGTAAAATATGTCCTGTAGTGAAGGGAAAGGCACCCCAATAATGTTCTCTGATGTCTTCACTATCCTTTGCAGGTGCTTCTGGTTGGATATGTTGCAGTTGCCATACCAGACAGTGATGCAGCTGGTCAGAACACTCTCAATGGTGCCTCTGTAGAACATGGTGAGGATGGAAGGGGGAAGACTTGCTCGCTTCAGCCACCTAAGGAAGTGTAGTCTCTGCTGGGCTTTCTTGATTAGTGATGAGGTGTTATGTGTCCACGTAAATTCCTCAGTTATGTGCACACCGAGGAACCTGGTACTCCTAACAGTCTCCACATCAAAACCGTTGATGCTGAGTGGGATGTGGGCAGGATGTGATTTTCTGAAGTCCACGATTATCTCTTCTGTCTTGTCAACATTGAGAGATAGATTGTTGTCTTCACACCATGCAGACAGCCGTTCCACCTCATCTCTGTATGCTGTTTCATCATCCCTGCTTATCAGTCCCAGCACCATCGTATCACCCGCAAACTTGATGATGTGGTTGGTGTTGTGCGTGGCTGTGCAGTCGTGAGTCAGTAGGGTGAACATAGGTGGATTAAGCACGCAGCCCTGCGGCACTCCAGTGCTCAGTGTGACGTTGCTGGAAGTGTTGCAGCCCATCCGAACTGACTGGGGCCTCTCTGTCAAGAAGTCTAGGATCCAATTGCAGAGGGTGGTGTTCAGGCCCAACCTACTCAGTTTTACAAACAGCTTTTGAGGGATGATTGTGTTGAAGGCAGAGCTAAAGTCTATGAATAGCAACCTGACATATGTGTCTTTTTTATCCAGATGTGTCAGGCAGAGGTGAAGGGCAGAGCATATGGCATCCTCAGTTGACCTTTTTTAGCGGTATGCAAACAGAAGAGGGTCAAGGGAGGCAGGGAGATTAGTCTATGTGTGACATGACTAACCTTGCGAAGCACTTCATTATGATTAGCGTGAGTACAACTGGTCGGTAGTCATTCAAGCATGTCACTGGTGACTTCTTCGGCACTGGTATGATGGTGGTTGACTTGAAGCATGCTGGGACTGACGACTGGCTCAGAGATGTGTTGAAGATGTCTGTGAGGACACCAGCCAGTTGACTGGCACATTCAATGGAGATGTTATTGAGACAATGTCAAGTCGTGTTCCCTTATTGCTGTATAGGGATGGGGATAAGATATAAAGCAAATTGAAGCACCTGACAGGTGGGCTTTTGTTACCAGCATCAGGAGTAAAAGGGGAACAGAGAAACAAGAGTCCTAAAGCCTAAAACATTGCAGTAGGCAGAGAGTGGTGAGCCAGCAGCTTATTTCTAGTTTATTAGTCTTGTAACCCCTTTAATTTTCGTTGATCTGCAAAATGGGAGGAAGAAAAATGTATTTATTTTTTTTTTAAATTGACCTTTTTGAAATTCTTATTGTTTTGGGGAATATTTATTCTGTCGTGTCATTGGGGACTACGATGTTTTTTGTTATTCTTTATTATTTTTACTGTAAACAAAAGCCTCTCTGATTTTTCACTTTTATTTTCAGTGACTCAGTTGTCTCCAGGGGTCTCAAGTATAAACAGTGTGTACACGCCTCTTTCCACGCTCACATCGCGATGTATAAAAACTAAACTTGCTGTAAAACCAAGCAATCCCTGCTGTACGCAAGCTCTCTGCTCAGTTTTGCAAAATGGCGGCACCCAGCGTCAAATCAGTGCTACTGTTCCTGTGTGGTTTCCCTTTATTTTTTAGATTCACATCCCTGACACAACTTTATGAAATACACTGAAATTAACCACATATTGTTTATTAGTTTAAGTCATCTGATTTTAATCAACCCGTAACCATATAATAGTACACAGAATGGCCAAACTATTCCAAATACTATAGCTGCTTTAGCGTTATCACTCTCAGTGCACCACTGAGTATTTAACCCACTGTATATGGGTGTGGAATCACAGCTGTACAGCAGCGGATCGGATTATCAGGGTACAGCATCTAGCACACGCTGTCTCAGCCATGCACACAGTCTTTTTGAACTTCTCCCATATAGTATGGGAAACGCTTCAGAGCCTTTCCTATAAGGACCTTGCAGTTCACAAACAGTTTTATCCCAAATGCTCTAAACGCACTCAATCAGTCCATCAATTGTCCCTGGTAGAACTGTTTGTACTTATAAGTACAATTACCTCACTGTAAACTTGCACTACAGTTATAATATTTCATAACCCGAGTCACTTTACAAAGCACGTATTTTACTTATGAGGACGACTGGCTTCTAAGTCGATTTAGATTTCCAAGTGCTACCTTCTTGGAGCTCTTGATATCATTTTTAAGATGAAATGCAGTAAAGCATGTTTATTACATTATACAGATAAGTTTTAAACTTCATTAAAATAATGTATATTGCTAATAATTAAACATGTGAGGACATGGTGTACTGCGGCAGCATGCTGTATGCTTGCTGGTATTGGCGTGACCCTGAATTGATAGATGGATGGAATAATTGAACATGTACTACGAAGATATTTCAGTGTTTCATAAAAGTTTTGAAGACTCAGTGTTCTAAGCTTACATATGGCTTGGCATCTATTACAGAGCTGATCTTGTGGCAATTGGTTACTTGGAGAAAGAAAAGGAAGGACAGTACTGCTGCAGTAAATTTTTCATTGAAGGTCGCGCACGGCGCAGTAAGCATCTTGCAGGAGGCAGGAACAATCTCTGGACAGGGCACTAGCTCATCGCTAATATTGCTCCACTGTGTCCCCATATTTAATACATGCTTTAATCCCTATCATTCTAAAAATTATATCAAGTATACATCTTAATATTTAAATTGTTCAGAGAACTGTAATATCATGAATGTAATGTATTATGTGTCCTGTTGGCGGAAGTGAAAGCACGTTTAAGAAGCACGTAGTGATTCACACACATAGAGCACATAAAAGAACACAAGAAAGAGGGATTTAATGTGTTACTTTAGTTATGATGGGATCTGAGAAACTAGTAAATTAAACAATTTTAAGATGAAGTTAATGACATTCTACTTTAATGACAAAACAAACTGTGATTCAAGTGGAAATTTTGAGATTAAAGTTGACATTTGGACATTTTTTTCAACTGTGTCCCTATTTTGTTTTTCTTTTCTCTGTACCCTAATACACTTCCATTTGACACTCAGATGGTGGGCTACGATTTGCCTTTTCACGGCAACTTTGATATCTGATCACTTCTTATTTATTTCGGGCACTTTGAGACTTTCTGGACTTGAACTTTTGAGTTTCTCCACCACTCTGTTGCTCGATCAACTTCCTTTTGTTGTTTATATCACTGCTTAAACCAACAAATAGTACGTTTTTACTTGCCTCCACTAGTTATTCGCTGAAATTCTTTTTTTTCCCCCAGTGCTTTTGCCATTTTCTTTTCATAGAATGCAAAACATAAGGGGCTCTTTAAATTGATTAGTATATTCAAAGAGGCATAATTCTGGGAGGAGTCTGGGAGGGGCGACAGGCACGTGCACAAGCGTTACATTTCATGCAGACCGGGATTTATGTAGCGGAAGAATGTGGAAGTCGGTATACATTTTATGCATCTGGATTTTTTTGTGCATACACACAATTCTGCTTTTGTCCGTATGCCTTGTTTTAGTGTGAATTATATGCACATTATATTCATATATTAACATTGCACTCACATACTGTAGTTCCATTCTTGGGGCACACATTGGACTGTATTATGAGACAAGAGTGAGAAGGGAATAATTTGTTCCTTAAATTGAAGAGGTGGTTCCAGGCACAGCTAGAAGGTATTTTTTGTTTCCAGTCTATTTGTGCAGCTACTTTCTATTTTTCTTCCATTAAGAAGAAAAAAATCTTTGTAAATAGTAATAGATCTTTCCATATTATTATTATTATTTCACAGAGCTTTGTGCTTTCTGACTCAGAAGCAGGGATGGGGAAGGCTACTTTAAGGCTTAATTTGACTTGTAGCTGTGGCTCATGGCTAATTATGCAAGCTTAATTAGACATGTGGTGCTGCACAGTGGCTAGTGACTGAGCAAGCGAACAGAGAGTGTTATATATCTTGTGAACAAGGTGACTGGCGAATACAACATATCGGCTGTGAAAAATACTTAGGCAAATTTTGCCAATCAATACTACAATACCAAGAACAACAACAACATTTATTCCTAAAGTACACATTTTCATACACATGATGTAGCTTAAAGCATTTGACAAGATGTTAAAGTAATAGTTCCAAAAAAAGAAAAAGAAGACACATTAAATTAGGTAGGAATAGTAATGAATGTAATTAAGTAATAAAAATAAATGAATATGAGCATACATAACTGATATATAATTAGTAGAAAAGTTACAATACTTATATATAATATAGTATTGTAAGTCTTAATAGATGAGTCCAATGATAAGATCAGATAGCCAGGAGGATAGGAAAAAAAATGAAAAAAAGAAAAACTACAGGCCAAGGCCAAAAGACCATGCAGTTCCCTCCTATTCCACCTAACATGACACTAGCTATCAAGTATTGTGTTCTACCTCAACGATGGGCTGATTACAGTTACAAACTCTTTGATCAACAATTAATGATTGCCATAATTATATAAGCAAAGATGTTTAATGATTTTGCTTCATTCTGTGATTATACAGCATGAAAAATGTAAAAAGGCTTAGTTGCAATATTCAGTGCAAGTTTTTGTTGCTTATTTAAAGCAACGTAACACACAGGACTGTCTGCTCATCAATATGTTAAAAAAATTCCACCTTAGCAAAATAAAAGGACACATTAATCAAAATGAAAAACAGAACTTGTTTAGAAATAATAACTGCAGTGTGATGTGTGGAAAATTTAAATTGAGGCTTCTGTAATTACTTCCACTACAGTGGGTTTAAGTCAAGGAACATAACATGAATCATGAAAGACTTGACACCAGTCAAAGAAGCCATGAGTGCAGAGTGCTGGTCCGTTGTAGGATCCATTCATAAATGCACACTCATAGGGTCAATATGGTATCACCATTGAACTTTTTCAGCATCCCACCAAGGCTAAATTAATACAATATGTTTAAATATTACTTTTAGAGTGAAAGAGTTAATTCAACAATCACAACTCTGCTCGTCATGCAACAACTTTCCTATAATTTTCTCAAACTTTAACATTAATTTACTACCTGTCCCTTAATTTGGTAATGACTAGCAGGACATGCAAGTTCACTAAGTGTTCATGTCACAAAAAAAAAAATCTATCAATCAATGCGATGCTAGTGCCTGGTCCGTTTCAAATGGTAACAGATCATTCTGATTTAAACTGAGAACTGGCAATAAACTGAATACATTGAATCAGCTACACCTCACTTTAAGAATCAAAAGGTGAAAAAGAGCAAGCTACAATAACATGGAAAGAACACACCGGCAACATCTGTATAAACTGAACACAAGACTCTGAGGCTGCCCAGTAGCAGCGCTAATCACTGTGCAGCCAGATGTTTGCTGGACAGTGCAAAACCCAATCAGTTTCTATATTCCTGTTATTTCCACACCACAGACATTGTACCTGCTTGATTCTTTCCCATGAAGTGGAAGAACCACGTGTCAAACTTCCTTAGTGTCTTTTTTTAATGTAGCAGTTCGGCTCATTACTGGGTGAAGATGATGTTGTCATTCAGCCCCTTTCTGAATCATAGAAATGGTAGAAGACTTTTGCTTATTTTACATAGCCTTGAGTAAGAAAAACATGAACCAGAAGAACAAAAACATAAAGAAAACAAAGGTGATCCTCATTTTTATGCCAAAAATAATGGACTCTAGATTTTAATCCCCTTTGGAAGTTTAGGTTGGACACACACACAACAACAAGGGTAAACCTAAAATACTTCAGGGCCAATGCAACTAGCAACATCAGTAGGAAACAGGTTTTTAGCACTCAGAATAAGTACAATTACATATACTACAAAAAAAAAACATTTTTCTTGATAAGAAACTACAGTACATTCAGCATGTAAAATTACATGATGGAAAGTTGGAAAAAAATGTTTAGGAGTTACCGTATCTGTTTCAGATTGGCTTCTTGTCGAAAACTTCCTGAGCATATGGAGTTTTGTAAAATGTTTTGTAAAATGCGAATGATTTATAATACGTAATATATTTTTTCTCTAATGTTTACTATAAAAGCAATACTCATTACAATCCAAAAATACAGTATTTCATTATTAAAGATTTAGGCATAAAAATGTATTACATCTGAAATGCAATAAACACCTGAGTAAATAAATAAATATTCTTTACAGTTTATATGATGCATTTATTAAATGCAGCAAAACTGAGGCAGCTCTTTGAACTGCATTTGAATGTTAGGGAGTCAGTAGTAATATTATGGAAACATGTCAGGAGAAAGTTATAGATGGTATGCAGCATAGGCATAAATGAACATATGCTTCAAATAACAGCATGAGCCTGAAAAAGCAGGCCACTTTCAAAAACTCTAAATTGTGTCAGTTTATTAACTTGCTTCTTCGCTATGTGGCGAGTTATGTTTTGTGTTTCTTCCCCTGAATATTGGAATATTCCTCTTTACTACTTCTAAAAAAACTATTTTTCCATTGTTCCTTTAATTTTGACTAGCAGATCTCATGCGCTTCGCTGCAGTCGCTGTAGTTGGAATAATTACGTTATGTACATGCAACTTATAGAGCTTCTTTATATTTAACATTTTTGGTTTGTCCTCCTGGAGCCAAAATATATAAATTTTCTCTATGATTAATTCGTGAACATGTTACATAAAAAATAATAACGGGAAAAAGGCAACACCGCCGGGAACAACACTAAATGAGATAAAGTAAAAAAGGGCAACACCGCCGGGAACAATAGTAAATGAGATAAACTAAAAGTCTACTAAACACTAAAATACAAAAACGAAGTAGAAAGTAACAGTAAACCGCAACACCGCCGGGAACACTGGCACACCGCATCTACTAAACACTAACACTAAGTAGAAATACTAAAGGAAAAAATACTATTCAGTAAGTACTGCGACTAGTAAACAGTAAATCAGTAAAGGAGAGAGGACTAAACACTAAGGAAAAAGAACAGCAAGTCCGCATCAGCTGCAGAGCTCAGCGCAGCTCAGCTCGGAGCGAAATGAAGTGAATGAAATGACGTGAATGGGAGGGGCTGCCTTAACTCTCAATCCTTCCACAAACACACAAACACAGTCTCCTGGATCCCAACTCTCCTTTATATAAATCAGTAAAGGAGAGAGGACTAAACACTAAGGAAAAAGAACAACAAGAACGCGTCAGCTGTGGAGCTCAACTTGGAGCTAAATGAAGTGAATGAAATGACGTGAATGGGAGGGGAGATGATCACGTGACTCCCCACCCGCCTTAACACTCCATCCCTCCACAAACACAGTCTCTCGGATCCCAACTCTCCTTTATATATATATATATATATATATATATATATATATATATATATAGATACTGTGTAATTCTTCAGTTGCACTACAGATAACTAAAGTTCTCTTTTTAATAAACAATTATTACTTGTTTTATCCAATACTAGCAAAATACCTGTGCTTCGCAGCGGAGAAGTAGTATGTTAAAGAAGTTATGAAAAAGAAAAGGAAACATTTTAAAAATAATGTAACATGATTGTCAATGTTATTGTTTTGTGACTGTTATGAGTGTTGCTGTCATGAAGGATTTGATTATCATTATTTCTTTCAATTAGGTTCGTATTTGGAGGATGTGTTGTGTTCAAGTTATATTCCGTGTTTGTTAACCATTGTAAAGATAAAAGGTTTCATTCATCGAAGTGTTCACTACCCAAATCGGTACTCGTGAATCTAAGATGTTTAACAGGCATTCCCGGTGTTATGTTGTGGATTTGCCTGCGAATATTTAGCGGCAGCGTGTCTATGAACTTAATTTAAACTTAAGCTTTACGCCTTGCTTTCCTATTGATATGTCTACAAAGTCTTGTTCAGATTCAGAGGGTTGTTCCTTTCTTACTGCATCAATAAACAGCTTGTCTTCCTCTTTATCTGAGACATCACACACTGCGTGCACGGGTTTACCTTTCCCAGTCCTGCAAACTTTAGCGAAGTGGTTCAATTTACCACATTTTTTACACTGTCTTCATTTAGCTGGATATTGACTTTTTCCACCGCGTGCTTTGTTTCCGCAGCACTTATGAATATGCTTGTATGCGTCACACACTTCATATTCTTTTGCTGCCTTCTCAATTGTGTAATGCGTTTTTAAGCTCAGCGCTCTTTGGAGCTCTTGCTTTTTGTCGGCATACTGCGTTCACAGTCAATTTACGTGAGCCGCTCGGAGTACATGCATCGAAGGTTTGCTATCTCGTGCGATCTTGCAATGTCCACAGCTATATTTAATGTTAGCTCAGACCTGGCACTTAAAAGTTTCTCTCGCACTTTTGCTGAGTTTGTTCCAAACACTATTCTATCCCTGACCATCTCATCTTCGTTTGCATAAGCACAGTCCTTCACCAGTAATTTTAACTCCGTTACAAAGTGATCAGAAGTCTCATTTATACCTTGCTTCTTCTCACTAAACTTGTATCTCGCAAAAATCGTATTTGTCTTAGGCATGACAAATGCCTCGTAGCGGCAGGGTGTCTATTGGATTGCTGGTGACAGACGGCCTTATATGGGCAGGCACTCAATTACGTGGGAGGCGTGGGTAAGAGGGACGCAATATAGGCAGGCAGCCAACTACGTGGGAGGCGTGGTGATGGGTGACGCAACTCCGCCTCACACGGCGACCGAGCTGCAGGCTATGGCTGTATATATGTACGTAAGAAGGATTCAGTTATGACCGTTACGCGTAGAATTTCGAAATGAAACCTGCTTAACTTTTGTAAGTAAGCTGTAAGGAATGAGCTAGCCAAATTTCAGCCTTCTACCTACACGGGAAGTTGGAGAATTAGTGATGAGTCAGTGAGTGAGTCAGTGAGGGCTTTGCCTTTTATTTGTATAGATATACCAAACATGAAGGAGGGGTTATTTTAAGAAGAATACTAAAATATGGTCATAGAACACAAGTTTCATAAACAAAAGAGCACAACTCAGTCTGTAGCTGCAGGAGTGTAAGGCAAGTTCAAGGATGGGTGAAATGCGTGCCAAAAGAAATTTCTCAGTCCAAAAGTTTGTTTTAAAATATTTCGTGAAAATGCAAAGCAAACAATCCACACAAGAATAAAGAAAAAAGTTGTCACACACATAGAATAAAAGGCGAAAAAATGCATCTTCTCTAAACTTAGCTTTTCTTGTAAAACTTTAGTCATTTCTATACTTTTTCTTCTGTACGCTTTAAACGTATGGCGCAGCACATTCAATTAAGTACTTTGACTTTCATGTTACTTGGCACACCAAACATGCAAGGCACGCTTTAAAACCATGTGCCTTCTACACCTTACACATGGCAAGGCTGATCACTAACTGAGAATAATGTTTAGTTAGAGAGGCTAGAAATAGAATATACCAATTCAATTCAACTGTTGGGGAAACTAGCATAAATTATGCTCTAATATTTAGTAAAACATTCATGTAATTTAAATAACTATCAAATGGCTCTTACAAAGTCATTTAAGCTTCTTGGTTTGTCTAAGAGGTATGTTGTCCTAATATCACTATAGATCATTTTAAAAAAGCTGCCAAGGCTCTGCTTCAACAACATGACTGGTTACTTTGTTGCAGATTACTACAGCTCCTGTCAAGAAATGCTTCCTGTTTCATTCTTAAATTCTTTTCCCATTGATTTCCACTGATGTTGTTGAGTGCATGATTACCCATTTAATCAAAGAAATTCCACTGGATTAAACTCATGGATGTCTTTGAGAATTCATGCAATGGGTCACCATATGGCACACTCTGCTCAAGATTAAGAGGTTTAATTT
>NC_053164.1:120985479-121008555 GCF_016835505.1 Polypterus senegalus
TAAACAGTACCCACGGATTTTTTTTTATTGATATCTATTATTGTAGAGTAGTATTCTGAACGAGATTTAAAGAGAGCTTTTTATATTTTTTAACACTCTCTGTCCATGCAATTTGAAAGACATGTAGCTGCTTTGTTCTCCATCTGTGCTCAAGTTTTTGACACTCTAATTTAAGAGCTTGAGTGTTTTCATAAAACCAGGGAGAGTTTCTATGTGGTTTGATCACTTTTGTTTTAAGGGGAGCCACTGCATCCAGACCATTTCTTAAGGTCACATTATAATGTGATGTTAGCTGATCTAAATTGTTTTCCAAGTTTACATTTGATGTTAACTGATCTGAATGAGTAAGTCGAATGTAGTTGTGGAAAACCAAAGTATCTATAAATTTTGAAGCAGAATTACAATCTAGATGTCGCATTTTCTTTGTTTTAATCTGTGAGTGCGTTGAAAAGGGCAGGACTAAATCAAATGTAATTAAGCAGTGATTGGAAATAGCTTCATTTAATGGAGTAATATTTAAATTTTGAATTTCAACTTTGTAAGATATAACTAAATCTAATGTGTGGTTATGATTATGAGTTGGACCTTTGACAATCTGACAAAACCCTATTGAATTTAACAAATAAGTCAAACATTTTCTAAAAGTGTCAGTTTCCACATCAATGTGTACATTAAAATCCTCCATCAATACTACGTGATCATAATTTATAGCAAAATCAGATAAAAGGTTGCTAAATTCAGTCATGAACAATGAATATGGCCCTGGTGGTCTGTAGACTAGCACTATAATTGTGTTGGAATCTGTTTTAATATTTAAAATTAATACCTCTGTGGCGGACAGCTGGGACCTATGCCCAGCCGGGACACCCCTTCAACACTGGATCCGAGGAAGCAGCCATGGAATTCACGCTACGTCCCCCGGAACTCTTGGTGGCAGCTCATCCTGGTTGGGCTCCATGGCCACTGCCAGGGGAAGCTGCAAGACTTCCTGAGCCCATGTGGGTGGCAATGCTTCCACACCCAGAAGTGCAGGCTAATTTAGGTTAATTACCACCTGAAGGACTTCCGGGTGGACTATAAAGGGATCCTGCAGCCACTATTCAGGCTGCCAGAGCCGGGAGAAGGAGGACGAAGCTGCCCTGGGAGGAGTGGAGGAAGAGAAGTGTGTGATTTGGGGTGTGATTTACTTTTGGTTATTTTTGGGACTATGTTAGGGCTGGTGGGACATGGGGAAGACGTGTCCCGGGGCTGAAGAAGAAAATAGAGACTTTTTGTTTGTTTTACCCATGCCTCTGGTGTCAGACTGTGTCGGTTGGCGCCAATAAAACGCCTTTATCACAACCTCAGAGGATGTGAAGTTGCCTAAATTTGTAGACGTGATTTGCATTTTGTTACAATGAATTATGCCAAGGCCTCCTCCTCGACCAGAATCTCTAGACTTATGAAGGAATGAGTACATCTCATCTAGCGGAACAGTGTCACATTTACTAAGCCAGGTTTCAGTGTGAAGACACAGATCAGATTTTGTACTTAATATAATATCATTTACCAAAACAGCTTTACTGCCAAGAGAGTGAATGTTCAATAAGCAGCATTTAAAACTGGTGATATATTTTATGTTTTAATTTGAAGTAAATTTCTATTACAGATGCCCCTGGTGGAGGGTCTGGTTTTATCTCTTGGTCTAATTATACACCTTATTTTTTGGTTATCAAGTAATTTATGGTTTGCATCAAGGCTAAATTTACTGGATGCCCCACAACAGGGATTATTAGTAACATCTTCAGGATAGTAACAGGTGGGATATACAACAGTCTGTGATTTAAGATCACATGACTGCGGCCTGGATGGTGCTGTAATCAGTCAGCCTGGAAGTTTTGGTGCCATACTTTGGGTTAATACATAAGATCCCCTCTAGTTAGGATGAAGACCATCTCTTTTAAAAAATCCAAGCCTTTCCCAAAAATCATCCCAATAACAAACACTTTGCTTTGTTTGCACACCAGGTTTCTAGCCACCAGTGAAGGGAATGCAATCTGCTATAAATCACATCCCCTCTATAAAATCCTGGTATGGGGCCAGATACAACTAAATTCCAATATTTTCTTTTAGCTTTGTTGCATAGAGAGATGAAGTTTCTCTTTAATACCTTGGATTGCTGTAAATAAATATCATTAGTGCCGACATGCAGCAATGAAGTAGATACTTCATCATCGGCAACACGGTCCATTGCAGCCTCTATGTCAGAAATCTTGGCCCCTAATTGTGACATTCCACACTATGGAATCACCAATTATGAGCACTTTCTTATTCTCAGATTCCACAGGCGCACTGCGGAGTGCTGAGAATTTGTTCTGGGTCCGAATTGGTGACCTGGGTGCCGAGGGACTCAATTTTGCCTTCTTACTGTTACCCACTTGCACAGTGGCTGAATTGGTGCTGCTGACTTCAGCTGCACACTGACGAAAGTGGGATCTGGAGAGACTGAAGCCGAATCAGAAGTAACTGAGTTGTCTAAACAAACTGAATCGATCCAATTTTTTGTTTGCCTAATTGCTATCGGGTTCCTAACGCGGTCCTCCAACTCATGTATTTTACCAACCAACTCTAAATTAACTAAACCCTTTTGGCAGGTGAAGCTGTTTACACTGTCGGCCGGAAAACCTGAACTGTACATGCTGCAGGACACACAACATATAAACTTGCCCTCAACGGGCAGAGAGTAGATAGAACTTACGTTTAGCGCTGATATCATCTCCGGTTTTGTAGTAACTTAGGTGCTTCGCCGCTTTCCGTGTTCAGATAAATCACTAAGAGACTGTCGGTTTTAAGTTTCCACGACCTGGTGAGCGATCGACTTTGATTTCTCACTGCCAGTTATTTCTCCTGGTCAGCTGTCGGCTTTACTTCAGTTAAACTTACTCGGGTGTTTGCAAAAAGCTATGTGCCTGTGGGAAACGCCGCTGCTCTGTGCTTCCACTCGCTGCTACTCCGAAGAGGTGTGGCCTGAAAGAGAGAAAATAATAGAAAATAAAGTAGATAGCAAAGTCGCATCATATCACATTGACATGGGAAGCACTTAAAATGAGGAATTTAAAGTTGTGACTTCTACTTTGTGTTACATATAGCCTTTATAAACAATAGCTTTCCCCTAATGTGTGCACTCCACAATTATCTTTACTCAGATGAAATACTGTAAAAAAACATAAGTGTGTCCAGTAAAAAAGTAGACAGTAGTTAAAAATATCTGCTCCACAAAAAAAGTGAAATATTCAGTGTAAATCAAAATACAGTAGAATTGATATATTTCATATGCATTCCTGAAGTGATTAAGTCATTTTATATATTTACTATAGATATGTTTATTGCAGATCATGTCTTAAAGTCTGAAGTAATAATAATTGTTGTGATTTAAGATTTTGCATATAACTTTACATTTGCGACTAATTTTACGACAGGATTTGGGGGATATGTCTTAAACCAGTGTTTCTTTGCTAAAGTCTTTCTCTCATCCCCCACACAAAGCCAGGTTAGTTTAACATATGGTCGCTATGGGTTTGCAGGTGTTAAGATGTACTATTTCCCCCCATTGGTCTGAGATATGGCTGTTTTGGAATTGGCTTGTCTCAGAGGCCTTTAAGTACCATGACGTCCTATTGGCTGTAGGGGTTGAACATAAAACCTATAAATTGCTTGCTCAACCACATTCTCTCTTACTAACCAACATATGATGAAAGAAGCATCACTCTTGCTAACCTGTGATAATGTAGAAGTATCTTTCTCTTGCTAACAACTGAAGAAGACCATCACACCATGAACTGAAGACAACACAATGAAGAGCACAGCTTCAGCCATTTTAAACAGACATGTGGCTGAAAGCTGAGCACCAATGATGCCTTAACTAGAGACATTTTAAGTAACTGCAAGTCTGTGTGCCACCTGAATTACACATCACCATTTTATCAGGTTGTATGGTTGCCAATATTCAAATGTACTTTGCATTTTGTTATTATTTATGAATATTATCAGTAATACATTATTTTATGTGTAACTTAACTCCTGTTTGTCTTTTTACTACATCTAATTGCCTGTGGTTATAGATATAGAAGGGAAAGTGGGGATAAGTTATATAGAATAATACCTTTATAAACAGTGGTAAGTCTGTGAGATTAGGCATTAAATGGCTACATATTAATAATACAATAGGAGAAAGTAGAGCAATATATATTACTCTAACAAGATAAAACAATTGTTATAGTCGGCAGGATTTTGGGGTAACCATGTTTTGCACCCTGTTTGCAAATACTGTTTTGATGTATGTGTTTGTTTATGCATGTGAATTTTAGGGCACCCAGTGTACAAATGCGGTGGAAGTAAAACATTGTTTGGTTGCTGAATGGAATATAACCAACAAAGTGTAGAGACTTCATGTGTGTCACAAGGACACCCGCATGTTTGTTAGTGCTGGTCGTAGTGAGTCCCTAATTAAAGTGCTAGGGAGTGGTGAAAGATGCATGTCATTCATACGGCATTTAAGTGGTTAAAGTGCTAGGGAGTGATGGGACATGCATTCGTCATTCATACGGTACTTATTTGTTTAGAATCTTTGTGTATGTATGTGTATGTTTGCTTACAGGGGCAAAAGTAGGCCAACCCATAACGAATTTGGCAAATTGTATTAGAGTAAATTGTAGACTCAGAAATGCCTAAGTTCATTTTAAAGTCAGCCATCTTCCAGTGGAGTGGCAGAGACAAGCAGGCTAAAGCTAGGAAACCTGTAGTGCAGGTAGAGAAAGCAGAAGCTGAGCTGAGCATGCCACAAAATGGAAGGGGCTGGAAGGATTAAAAGCAAGAAAACAGAGATCAGGTTTAAAGAAGACAACTGCTGTTATAAGAGGTTTACTATCTTGTATTATTGGTAATAAGGAAGATCATGATAAGGAAGAAAATAGCAAAGTGAATGAAAGTGAAAGTTATGGAATGTTGAGTGAGAGTTTTGAAAGATGTAACAGTTGGTGTGATAATTGTGAAGTGTTAGCATGTAGAACACCCACTGCTAAAGTAGAAAGCAGGGGAAACAAGGAGAGAAAACCACTCGTGGTGAAAGTTAGGGCAATGGTAACCAGATCAGACTGGAACCCTAAAACATGGGTGGGTGACTTCCATAAGACAGATTAGTGCTCAGATAAAGAGTGGGAATGTGAGTGTGAGGAAAAGGAGAGAGATGAAAGGAAGGAAAACAGCAAGGGTGTTTTCTTCCTTTATTCTCCACTGCACCACAATCTCCAGTAATTCTGAGGTCTGTCCAGTATTTAAAGAGCATGCTACACTGATAGATATTTCACCACTGTTAGGAAAGGTAACCAGTGCTGCATTGAAATTTGATTTAGGACAAAGAGATCAGATAGAAGGCAGAGGAGCTGGTGAGTGTGAATGGCAATTGTTGACTAGAGGGCATGAAATGGATAATGGCTTAAGGATACTGAGTAAAGAAAGTATGGAATTTAAAAAGAACAATGGAAATGAAAGGAATTCAAGTGCTTGTGTGTGAAAGGTCTGAATGTGCTAGTGCAAGAATGGCTGAGTTGGAAAGAAAGTGCACCAGTTTAGGAGTTGGTTTGAATGAAACAGGACAAGCCAAAGAACAAAGGATGGGGGATGGTGCAACAGGGAGCTTAGCCAGCAAGCCAGGAATGCACAGGCGTGTGAAAGTCCTAATAGCTGTGCTGGGGTCAGCAGTAAGTAAAAAGCACACACACTTAGGTTCAGTAATTCGAAACCTGACTGACCAGTTGTTCAAAAAGACAGCCTATGAATCTCCATGCAATAAAATGGAGAAAAGTGAGCTGGTCTTTAGTAAAGAACACAGGTCAGTTTTAGCAGATGCTGGATTTAGACTTAGATTTTGGAGAGGTTCAGCCCACACTTTCAGGTAGCAGTTACCATACAATAAAAAGGACACACAGGCAATGAAAAAATAGAAGGGTAGTGCAGGAAGACAGGAAAGGGAAAATAGTTATTTCTGTTTCAATTTTCTGGCCTTTTGCAATAGTGCTACTTCTATTGTAAGGTTTTATGGACTTTGGGTTGGTGCAGGTAATCAAATAGTGAAGGCAATTAGCAGAGTAAAATCCATGCAGGAGATCGGGTTACCATTGGCACATTGGAGTGTGGCACTAGTGCCAAGCTGTTCCAATGAATGCCTGGAAGCAAAGTTTGAGTTTGGCACCAGGTCGACAGCCAAGAAAATGAGATGGACAGAAACTGCTTTGTCACCTTCCATTTTGCAGACCTGCCTACATAGCAGAATGAAAAAAAGAAAGAGGAAAAACAATAAGCAAAGACCAAAGACATGAAAAAGAACTGAAGAGACAGCAAAGAAAAGACACTTACTTGGGTTTAAGTGAGTAACAAGTCCACAAGTCATGCAATAATAAGGCTAGTCACAATAGCTATAGTTTAAAAGGAAAGGTTTGTTCATTACTGCAGCAAATTTATATTCCAAGGGGTGGAAACTGAACAAACCAGTTAGGAATGCCAAAATAAGGGGATTATTTTGTGCTCATAAAGTATACATTCTGGGTATTAATTAATTAATGGGATAATTAATATAATTAATACTATATTAAAAAAGGTATACTGAGCAAATTGGTGAACTTTTCAGGAAAGCAGGTGCAGCTGGTACATTTGCAAGACATATGGGCTCCGATGTTAGGTATAGTCTAATTGGGAAAATACGGAAGCCCTGCTGAGATTGTGGCTGTGGTACAGGCACAGGACCAGTGGGCCAATTCTGAACTGAGGTGTTTAGCACAATGAGTATGCATATGGTGAGCAAACAACTCTAGGGGTGGCCTACGGGGGGAATGATGAGAGTTGCATAGCTTTGATGTCTCATGGTGGTGATGCCAGCCTATACTGGTAAAGGCTGATGGCAGTCAAGAGTTGCACCATGGGTAGGAAAGCACAAGAGGCAACTAAATCAACCCCAAATGTGTGAAGAGGTGCCACAGATGTTGGTTTGTGAACAGTTTATGCAGTGGCACAGTGCTGTCACTTGGGCAGAAGTGGTTGTACTGGCACCTGTGGCATGTTACCTTTCAAATTTTGATGTTAATTGTACAGCTGCATATGCTTAAACAGATAGTTTGGGACAGGGGTCTAATTAGCAGTTAGACACAGAACAAGTACAGATTAAGAATTCACACAACAGACTAAATTGCAGTGGGCTTAGTTTAGTGGAAGGTGTGGACTTGCCTCATTTTGAACCACCAGATCTGATGACATATGAAGACTGCAGAAAGAGTTGACGCAAGCTGGAGCAGATCCACGTCATCAGGAGCTTCCAAGTTCTTCAGATTGTCTTTGAAATAAAGAAGATATGTAATGGACAAATGGTCACGGACAACTTTTAAGACTGGGAGAGCAAATACTGCAAATCAATGCACAACTTATGCATCAGACTCTTTAAACAATTTAAAGACATTGTTTATAAAGACATTGTACAAAACATTCATCGGGGTGGAGTGTTGTGATGTAAGATTTTGCATATAACTTGATAAATGTTTTGTATGTCTTTATTTATACTTTAGGCAAAGCAATGTAATTTAGTGTTACTTTGGTGAGAGGCATTCATGTTTGCCCCCCGTTTACGACTAAGTTTATGACAGGATTTGGGGGATGTGTCTTAAACCAGTTTGGCGAGTGTTTCTTTGCTAAAGTCTTTCTCTCATCCAACACACAAAGCCAAGTTAGTTTAACATATGGTCTTAGGGGGGTTGCAGGTGTTAAGATGTACTATTTCCCCCCATTGGTCTGAGATATGGCTGTTTGGAATTGGCTTGTCTCAGAGGCCTTGAAGTACCATGATGTCCTATTGGCTGTAGGGGTTGGACAGAAAACCTATAAATTTGCTTGCTCAACCACACTCTGTCTTCTAATCAACATATGATGAAAGTCGCATCTCTCTTGCTAACCTGTGATGATGTAAAAGTATCTTTAAATTGAAGACAACACAATGAAGAGCACAGCTTCAGCCATTTTGAACAGACATGTGGCTAAAAGCTGAGCACCAATGATGCCTTAACTAGAGACATTTTAAGTAACTACAAGTCTGTGTGCCACCTGAATTACACATCACCATTTTATCAGGTTGTATGGTTGCCAATATTCAAATGTACTTTGCATTTTGTTATTATTTATGAATATTATCAGTAATACATTATTTTATGTGTAACTTAACTCCTGCTTGTCTTTTTACTACATCTAATTGCCCGTGGTTAAAGATATAGAAGGGAAGGTGGGGATAAGTTTTATATAGAATAATACCTTTATAAACAGTGGTAAGTCTGTGAAATTAGGCATTCTATGGCTACATATTAATAATACAATGGGGGAAAGTAGAGCAATATATATATATTACTCTACCAAAATAAAACAATAATAAAAAAAAAATCAAAACAGTTAAGAGACAAAATTGGTTCATAGTATTTGTTCTATTTGTCAGCAGTCTGCAGTATAACCTGAAATGAATTCTTAATAATAATTAGAAACTTATGACCAGAGTATAAGTATGATTTTTATAATTATCTAACAATGATGAATTCTTTTATATAACAGCACAGCGTTTAACATGATAAGTAGATGTTTAAAGACGCTGCACTCTAAATGTTAATAGTACATCAGACTTTGATTCATTCGCATTTGAATGCCACTGTTGGGGTCCATGAAATTATCATTTCATTAACGTACAGTATTTCACAGAGCAGACATGCACCGCCATGACATTGACCGGCTGCTAGGTGTGAACATAAGAGATGGTGAGTTAACTGAAATATTAGCTTGTGTTTTTTCATACTAAACAATGCCACATTTAGGCATTTTGCCAGTTTTCCTTTGTATTTGAAGACATTGAACTGCAGCCTTAAATAGGATGTGCTGCTGATCACTTACGCATTGTACTTTTAAATGCTTCATACAATGCAAAGGGTTTTTTTCACATTCTTAATTTTTGTTATAGTTTGCTTAAACATTGATTTCAGTGAATTCCTTCATTCCATCTGGTATAGCTGGGATAATACACTGTTGTAACTAATTATTTTTTTTTATTAATTTGAGAGTGAACCAACTAGTAAAACATCATTCTGTACTAAGGGAGGATAAGAACCACTACATGTATGAAATAAAAGGTTATTTTGGTATTTAAAAAAACAAAAACTGGATATTATGAAATTATATTTTGCCAAACAGTGCTTAGGGGACAACCATCAGGGCTCTGATAAGGTAAGCACTACCATTCCACATCAGAAGAAAGTCAACTGAGGTCACCAGCTGTTCTGCCTCTTCCAGATCACACTGTATAAAAATATGCACTCCACTGGAAAAGGGCATTTATTAATGGACCAGAGAGGACAGGAGACGGAGCCCCTACCTTAAGGCAATTATAAGACTGAGTCTTTGAGTGAAATAGCTTTGAATTTTCAGTTTTCATCATTTCTTTGTTTGTTCTAATTGTTGTTATATATAATACAGTATATATATATATATATATATATATATATATATATATATATGTATGAGAGTGCAACAGTGACATTTTTATGTCACGCTTTAAATCAGGCTTATTTTAAAACCTACATATGTTTGGTATCATTCTTTTCAGAATTTATTGAATTTTAATGGGATGTTGTTAGATTTTCAGATTCTTATTCCATTTTTAAATTATAGATCAAAAAATATCAAGAACTCTCGTCTCGTGAGATGGGACTTTGTGCCAAATGATTTAACCACTCCTGGGGCCGGAAATAAAAGACAGAGTAGGACAGCTGATGTACAGGCTTTTAAATTTTCGAAGGGCTGCATGAGAAATAGTGTGAGCGTGCACAACTAGAATGACACAGGAGTAGACTGCAGTCTACAGAGAAAGAGACAGGTGGGTCACAGTAATATGATAGAGCAATTGAAGAAGCATGCTTTGTCAAAAGGCATCAACCCAACATTTAGACATTTTTCAGGTCATTGCAGCACTGGATAATGACTCTGATCACTCTGGAGCATTAGGCTAGAAGAGTCAGCTCTAAAGTAACCCCTAGGAACTGGAAGATAATAACAGTAGAGGACTCGAGTATTAGGGGGATTGAAACACATAGTGTGTTGTCTTCTTAGGAATGTCAATGGGCTCCTGGCCGGAGCTTTGATGTATCCTGTTGTGCCTGCTCTGCAAGAAGAAATTAAACAGAGAATTTTGCTGTTAAAAAGAACTGAAAATGTGATTTTTCTGTTTTTTTTTTTTTTTGCCTGTGTAGTTTGCCAGTTCATGTCAGACTGAGTTGATCATAAAGTTTAATGCAGTGCTCAGTTCTAGGTATAGGACAGATGGATACATTTTCATAGAACATTTGTTGTCTTTTAGAACAACATAGCCTGCGCTGCTGGGACAAGTAACAGTACTTTGAAACCAGAAGGGCACTGAAAATCCTTTTGTGTTTCTTTTTTTTTTTTAACTATTTTATGTTATTACTGAAAACATTTGTTTCTTTCTAATTTTTTTTTACTGTGTTTCATTTTGTATTTTTTCTCTCTTTTTTGTTAATTTTAGTTTGTCATATGTCTTATTTTTATCTATTGTGCCCAAGGGGGTGGGAACCCTTGATGCTGCAGTTTAGTGTTTCCCAACCTCAGTCCTAAGAGCACACTGTGTTTGCAGGTTTTTGTTCCAACCACATTCCTAATTAGTGACAACACCTGATAACAATGATCTCATTTAATTAGTTGGTTTTATTTTTCTTTAATTCTACATTCAGAAAAGCACAGTAGCATGATTTTTACATTTATAAGACATTTAGAAATATTTCTGCTTTTGCTATAGATTTAAATGCTTAACTTTCTTTTGTTGATTGCATTATATTTTGCCCTTTCTCTGTGTAGTTTTTCCCTTTTGTTGTATCTTATTAACAAGATGCTGGCAAACAACACGCATTAATCAAAGGCTGCAACTACTTTAGAGTCAGACCCACTAATTAGTAAATAATGGATTAATTAAACTTTAAATTAATTATTATTTATTTTATTTTTTTTTTACCAAACTTAGTTTTCTAATTTCTATATTATTCCCAACAACACAGAACTTGGGAAATAACACATCACTTAATTAGCGTAGAAGTCCAATTAAAAACAGAAGCTGATTGTAACAAAAACCTGAAGCCACAGTGTGCTCCCTGGTCCAAGGTTTGGAAAAACTGCTGTAGTTGATAAAGCAGTCTCTAATGATGACTATATAAAATTTTGAATGCCTGTTTCTGCAAAAGGTTGTTATTTTCTGACTTTTCTTTTAGATTTTCTGGTTTTAAAATTTTAGTCTTCTTTCCTGTTTTGATTGTTGAATCTTTTATTTAAGTTTTTAATTCTGTGTGCCTGTCTTTATTTGTGCATCATTAGTATTTAGTTTTGTTTTCTTTTCACCTTCACATTTGTTTCAGGAATTTTTGTACAATTTATGAAATGTTACTTTGGTCATTTTTTGTTTGGTATTTTTCTTTGTACTGTATAGAGAGAAAATGAAATATTTGTGTTTCTTTAGGGCCATGGGTTTTACAAACCTGTGTTTAAAATTACAAAAACAAAAGAGCCTCTTTCAATGTTTTAGACCTAAAAGTATCGTCAAAGAGAAGGTGGAGTGTTTTAGAATCAGTAATGTTGAAATAAAATATAAATTTAATTAAATTAAACAGCAAATTTGTCCAAATTGATATTTTTCAAATCAAATAAATTGCCAGGACTGGAAAACATTTATCTTAGAATGTGGAAGGACATTATTAATATTTAAAGGTATAGGAAACTTTAAAATGTACTTTTCAAACATTGTGGCATGTAGAGGAAATATACACTGTGTGCACAATTATTAGGCAAGTGAGTATTTTGACCATATCATCATTTTTAATGCGTATATTCCAACTCCAAGCTGTATTAACTTGAATGCTTATTGGATTTAAGCACATCAGGTGATGTGTATTTGTGTAATGAGGGAGGGTGTGGCCTAAGGAGATCAACACCCTATATCAAGGTGTGCAGAATTATTAGGCAGCTAGTTTTCCTCAGGCAAAATGGGCCAAAAAAGAGATTTAACTGACTCTGAAAAGTCAAAAATTGTAAAAAGTCTTTCAGAGGGATGCAACACTTTTGGAATTGCTAAGATATTGGTGTGTGATCACAGAACCATCAAACATTTTGTTGCAAATAGTCAACAGGGTCGCAAGAAACGTGTTGAGAACAAAAGACGCAAATTAGCTGCCAAAGATTTGAGAAGAATCAAACGTGAAGCTACCAGGAACCCATTATCCTCCAGTACTTTCATATTCCAGAGCTGCAACCTACCTGGAGTGCCCAGAAGTACAAGGTGTTCAGTGCTCAAAGACATGGCCAAGGTAAGGAGGGCTGAAACCCAACCACCACTGAACAAGAAACATAAGTTGAAACGTCAAAACTGGGCCAAGAAATATCTGAAGACAGATTTTTTTCAAAGGTTTTATGGACCGATGAGATGAGAGTGACTCTTGATGGACCAGATGGATGGACCTGTGGATCAGTAATGGGCACAGAGCTCCACTCCAACGTGGAGGTGGGGTACTGGTATGAGCTGGTATTTTTAAAGATGAGCTAGTTGGACCTTTTTGCATTGAAGATGAACTCAAAATCAACTCCCAAACCTACTGCCAGTTTTTCGAAGACACTTTCTTCAAACAGTGATACAGGAAAAAGACCATGATTTTTATGCAGGCCAATGCTCCATCACTTGCATCGAAGTTCTCCACTGTGTGGCCAGCCAGTAAAGGCCTTAAAGATGAAGGAATAATGACATGGCCCCCTTCCTCATCTGACCTAAACCCTATCGAGAACTTGTGGGCACTTCTTAAACGCTAGATTTACGGGGGAGAAAAACAATACACCTCTCTGAAGAGTGTCTGGGAGGCTGTAGTCACTGCTCCACAAAAAGCTGATCGTCAACAGATCAATAAACTGACAGACTCCATGAATGGAAAGGCTTATGACTGTTATTGGAAAGAAGGGTGGCTATATTGGTCATTGATTGATTGATTTATTTTTTTTGAAATGTCAGAGATGTTTATTTGTAAATTTTGAGGTGTTTGTTTATTATTCTCACTATAACAGATGAAAATAAACAAGTGAGATGGGAAAATTTTCATTTTTCCTTTAGTTTCATAATAAATCTGCACACTAATAGTTGCCTAATAATTGTGCGCACATATGAATTCCCCTGATGATGTTCACACTCACATTTCCGTTGTGAAACATTCAGGTTTCAGGTTTATTAACATTTTGGATTGACTGATAGCACTGTGTTTGTTCCATATTAAAATTAATCCTCAAAAATACAACTTGCCTAATAATTCTGCACTCCCTGTATTAAGACTAGCAAAATACCCGCGCTTCGCAGCGGCGAAGTACTGCCGTAAAATTTTTATTAAGAAGAACATTAAACCTTTTTAAACTGAAGGAAAATATACCAATAATTATTTGCTAAGGATCTCTTTGTATACCACATTGTGAGTTCGGCCCTCCAGTTGTAATATGACCAAGCTGTGCGCTGAGCTTACTCTTGAGCATGCAACGTACAGTTGGCCATGTGAACAGTAATCTTGTTTCAAATCTCACAGCTTGGATTGCTGCTGTCATAATCGGTTTAAGTTTCATGGTTTTTTTCAATTACGACTATATTTGTAGGACTTGTGTTGAAGAGACATTTGGCATCTGTCAAGCGTTGTAAGTATACAACCGGTTTCATCGATAACTTCACATCTAGCTTTTAAGAGTTTAAACATTCATAAACATCAAAGTGTCCACTACTGAAATCGTCACCTGTCAATCTAAGATCTTTAAGAGGCATTGGCGGTTGTCAAAAGGTGTAAAATATTTGGCCATTTCGGTACAATTGAAAACGACAACCGAACAATTCACCGACAGCCATCAACTCACATGCAGATGCATAGGTGAAGGGCTTAAGCATTTCACTCTTCCAGTGCTCTTGTGTAGAATAATTATCTCCTGTACCGTCATCAGTCCACACCTTGAACCTGTCCCAGTCATTCAATACATAAGACACAATGTTCCTCCGGATATCAAGAGTGAGCCTGATATGGCCGTGCAATATGTAAATCGAAGAGAATGGAAAACGTAGGTGCCATCTCCGGGCATGGAAACCACTCGGTAAGTGACAGTTCTTTGATTGATGGTGATCACCTCGATAGACATGGTAATGGGTGTTGGAATGATAAAGGAAATGGGTACCTGAACAATGTAAAGTAAGTCTAAAATACCTACACAATAACTATAATCATAATAAATGAACAATATAACAGCGGAGAAGCCATGGATTAAATTAAAAGACTGTAGTTATCAGCAGGGAGACGTGAATCTCATGGTGAAGCATCAAACGGCTTTATATAGGCAGGCAGCCAACAACATGGGAGGCGTTGGGATGGGGTACCCAACACCGCCTCACACGGTGACCGAGCTGCAGGCAATGGACATATATATTTACATAAGTAGGATTCAGTTAGCGTTGGGAACCCGAGTACCAAATTTCTTGAAGATGGGCCCATAAGTAACAAAGACCGTTGAAAAGTTCAATATGGCATCTGACAGTGGCATCAAACCACCGAAATAAGTACCAAATTTCAGCCTTCTACCTACACGGGAAGTTGGAGAATTAGTGACATTGGAAACTTCAATATGGCGGCCGACAGTGGCATCATACCACTGAAATAAGTACGTACATCGGTTTTGGTTAGCGCAGGGAAGCCACCTACCAAATTTCGAGAAGATGGGGCCATAAATAAGAAAGTTCAATATGGCAAACGTTGTCAACTGTTATGACCATTACACGTAGAATTTTGAAATGAAACCTGCTTAACTTTTGTAAGTAAGCTGTAAGGAATGAGCCTGCCAAATTTCAGCCTTCTACCTACATGGGAAGTTGGAGAATTAGTGATGTTGGAAAGTTCAATATGGCGGCCGACAGTGGAATCATACCACCGAAATAAATACATACATCAGTTTTGGTTAACGCAGGGAAGCCACCTACCAAATTTCATGAAGATGGGGTCAGCCTTCTACCTACACGGGAAGTTGGAAAATTAGTGACATTGGAAAGTTCAATATGGCGGCCGACAGAGGCGTCATACCATCGAAATAAGTACGTACATCGGTTTCAGTTGGCGCAGGGAAGCCGCCTACCAAATTTCGTGAATATGGGGCTATAAACAAGAAAGTTCAACATGGAAGATGTTGTCGACCGTTACGTGTAGAATTTCGAAATGAAACCTGCTTAACTTTTGTAAGTAAGCTGTAAGGAATAAGCCTGCCAACTTTCAGCCTTCTACCTACATGGGAAGTTGGAGAATTAGTGATGAGTGAGTGAGTGAGTCAGTGAGGGCTTTGCCTTTTATTAGTATAGATTGGGCATTGACAAAAATCGTCCCATTATATAAAAAAGTGAAACTGCCAGTACTGGAAACTGTTTGCCAGTCCTTAACATGTATCATTGGTAAATTAATGGAAGCAATTATTAAAGAAAAGCCTGAGCAACACTTATTGAGAAAATGTGTATTAGTGAATAGTCAACATACTGTATTTATAGATAGGTAGATATGTGATGTTGTTTTAATCTTAAAAAGAAACAAGCTAATACACAAGGACATAATTGCCTTGTATCTCCAATGACATTACTGTATCGTAAGTGTATCACAATGATACAGGTGGAAGCCCTACAAACCAAATTTCAAATTTTATAGAGCATTGTGAGTAGCTCTTGCTGAGGATCAGATAAAAGCTAAGGGCGATGTTCTTTAGGAGTAAGCTCAATGACACTCACTGATACCAATCAGTCCATAAATACATAAGGGAGAATGTGCAGACTTCATCTAGCCCCTGGTGCTGTATATGACAGGTATAACAGCTCTGCATCACCACTGCCTCTACTAAAATGTCTACACTAAATTTTAACATGATTAAAACTAAATTAATGTCTATAATGTCTTTTAAGTTCTTATCACTTGATTGCAGGTTACACATGTGTTACATCTCTATCTTGCTTGTCCTCCATGCAGCAGAATGCAGTATCTTTGTGAAATAATGAAATAAGCTTCCATATTTATAGTGAAACATTGTGAGTGATCGTGGGTCGTCTTCAGCAATTTATTGCCTAGTTATGCACAGAACAAAAACAGCAATTCATAACTGGGCATCAATATTCAAAAATGTCAATAACAGCACTTGGAGACAGCGTTTCAAGGTGAAAAGTATATGCTGAAAGAAATTTATTTTAAAAAATGCTTTACTATAGAACATATATTTGCGTGAGAAATTAATATACACCTTGATTGTAAAATACTGAACTTATCATTTAACAGCAGTATTTGGAGTATTACCAGCTGGTATGACATTGCTATGAACAATCTGTTGTGATTTGCTATGACAAGATACTTGTTCAATGATTGATTTTGCCTTCCTGAAAGAATCCTATATAGTTTTCTATAAATTTTTGGAAAAGTGATGTTCTATTGTATGTATATCTATATTATTTTGAACAGAAAAAATCTAATTGACTTTACAAGGGTCAGTTCAGATTTTTTTCAGAATTTACACAGAATTTATTAGTGCAACAGTAACATCAGCATGCCGGAACTGTAATGAATTTTTTTTTTGTTGTTGTTTCATTCTGTATGAAGAATTACTTTAGATATTACGGTCTTGTCACTTAGCACTTAGAGCTGAGTGGGGCGTGAATATTAAACTTTATGGATTACATTTAGAATTTATTATTGGAAATGCTTTTTTTATTGGGCTGTAGTTTGTTCATAACTTTTAAGATGCATTTCCTCAATTGTCTGTTTTTCAGACCCATTCATAACAATACAGGGCCACCATGAGCCAAAGTCTAACTCACAACATAAGAATCTACCTTTTGATAGATTCTGCTGCTGGACATGACCAAGTACACACCACTTGCCTAACACTTTTGCCTTTGAAATGTTGGCAAAATCTAAGTACCAAGAGGAAAATAATGTGGACAAGGGGAGAACTCCACACAAAGCGCTTGGTCCTTTTCTGAACACAGGACTTTAAAATTATAATGCAGCATTGCTAAACAATTACTTTAATACTGAATATAGTTTGTTTCCTAAATTTATGACCTTATAACTTTTAATATGGATGAGCTATCTGTTTTAAAATTTACAATGTTACAGGGTCGTGTGCCCTTTAGTAATAACCAGTAAACATTGGGGAGCAAAATTATAGTCTACAACATAATCTATGTAATATATAATTAAAAGGTCTGTATGTGTCCGGACCATACGAGCAATTTCATTGGTCTGTTTGACTTTGGTGTGATTGGTCAGTTTGGGTTTGGTGACGTGATCAAAAGTGAAAATGCAAGTGTAAGACAAGAGTACAGGTGTAAGAGGCACTCTGTGAGTCACCTTTAAAGATGGGAGATATAAAACAGGACAGGAGTCAAGAAAGAGTCCTAAAAATGACAGAGTCTGAGAAACTGACTTCACGGTAACATGCTCAAGAGAGGAAGCAGCAGTCGAGATGTTCAGACACACTAGGATACTTAGGTAAGGCACTGAAGGTACACATAGGGCAAGAGATATCAAATGTTTTAAGGTAATAATAATCCACATAGTGGCATGGGATATCTGTCACAGACAAGGTGAAATATGAAAAGGCTGCAAATATTGTCTTCTGTTGTACTCTATCTGTGAGTGGATAGATTGCACTCTTCACTAGTGGTGAGTAAACTTTACTGCTTTTGCTTTGCCTTGAGTTCAGCAAAAATCCGGAAATATCAGGAATTTCACTGAACTCCGTGAAATGCATTGAAATCAATGGGGAAGCAGTGAACTACTACAACTAGTAGTGAACTAGTGTTGAGTTTACTTTAATGGTACAATAGTCTTTAAAATGTGCCTAATGGCTACGAAACATCTGCGAACTATACTTGACTGGTTATTGTCGTCAGAAATGTGACATGAGCTACGAGCCAGCAGTGCTAACTAGGGATGCTCTGATCAGGATTTCTAAGGCCAATACCAATCACTGATTTCATGTTACTTAATCGACCAATCTCTATATGGATTTCTATTTTTTTTCCTGTATCCCTTTAAAAAAACTTTTCACACTAAGCTCCTGCATAATGAGATACTTAGTACCCTTATGTCCTAAATTAAAGTGTATTTTTATAACTAAACTATAGACCACAAGTGTTAACTGTTCATTTTTTATTAACACAATAAAATCCTGTAGGCTTTTTGCTCAATGACCAAAAAAACTACTAAAATGAATAACATTATATTTTTATGTGTAATGTACCTACTATATCTGAAATAAGGCTTATTTTTTTTTTAAAAAGTAGTTTTCACTATTTCAAAAATAAAAAAAAACATGCTCACATAATCAGTTAAAATTGATATTGCCAATAATACACTGCTTAAATGTAAATATACATTCCTTATAGTTTTTAATCATTTTTAATTAATAATTATACTACAGTTTTTTGCTGTTAAAATGTACATTTACTATATTTATACAGGTGTGTTTTTTTTTCTTCAGTGTATCAGTTAAACATTTGTAATTCTTGAGGTGTAATTATAAATATGAATTACCATGTTAATTATGTATTACTTGTTTCTTATGAAAACTTATGCTGTATGACACAGAGCAACAAATAATAAGCACAATAAATGTCTTTAAAAAAGCCGCAAATGCATGAAATCTTCATAAGTTGTTTATCAAGAAGACACAAGGCTAACATGCTTAACAGGTTTATAACTAAAAGACACATTTTACTGTTAAGCTAACAAAGCTACTGTTTACTAAACAAGAATTTCAAATTTGTTTTTATCTTTTCTTTTTCCTATGGAAAATGTAAGCTGCTGCATTTGAAATAACCTCACTGTCCAAACTCAAGTGGTGTCCTTTTTACTTTAAGGACAAAATAAAAAGGTAGGAGTATATTAAAATAGTTTTCCTTGCCATCTGTCTAATTGCACAGAATTACACTTCCAATTCATTTCTCTCAGTTTATTACTCCACTTTCTTTAATGTAAAGGCTAAGATTCCAATCGTCTCTCACTCTCTGGTAAAACAAGCCTCAAATTGCTGCTATTTGTTTATGCTATAAAAATCGTTCCCAGCTGAAAATAATTAAAAGCTGTGAACTGGCATTACAACTAATTTACCATAAAGCTTAGCAATGCAAGTGCTGAAAAGATGCCACTGAGCCAGTGATGTAAAGGATAAGCATTATATACTCTGGGTGTCCCTGTCAATATCTGATCTGCCACACTACAGAGCAATGAGAATAACATGGTTTATCCAGTAGTTAAGCTTCAGTGTACAGTGATGCTATGCCACACAATGAAATGTGTATATTTTTTAATATTCTCATTATGGTCAGCACATGTACTCCTCAGATGAAAATAGTTTTGGTTTTTTTGTAACACTTGTGGGGTGCAAATCCATTTGGAGAACCAATTGGGAAGTGACATCAAGAATGCGTGTATATGGCATAAATTATTCACGTGCTCCAAGCAGATTGAGCAGTGGCATAAACCATGAGGTGCAGTATATTCACAGTGTGCATGCATAAAATTTCTGCATATGAGCATAAGTAATAGTGCAGGACGGGTAGTGATATCCCCATCCAACATGGCTTCTACAGCTCTGTGATGTCATGCTGGCCAAACAAAGACTCATGGAGGTCTGAGAGAAAAAAAAAATTCTCTAAGACAGCTGTGTGGTGAATTTTCAGAAAAAAATTTGCTGAACAGGGTCACAATGTTTTTCACATCAGCAAATTTGATGTGAAAAATGCTTTGGCAACACCACTCTTTACAGTTACTCCTTATACAGTAAAAAAAGTCCTCCATAACTTCATGCTGGAAAAACTCTCTGACGTCATGTCATGTATTGCTTGGATGATGATATTGTGTTCTTTGCATACATTGGTGAGAATACAGTAAGCCAGAATCATGGATAAAAGTTTAAACATAATCATTATTCTGCAAATTAGGTTAGTCAGTTTATTTCTGGAGCTTAAATTTAATTCATATGCTTATGGTTTACACTCAATGAACAGATTATTAGTAACACCTTTACACCTGTATATTCATTGTATTCTGGGGTGTAGCATGCAATTTATGGTCAACAGTTGCTATGTGAAATTTCAGGTGAAGCTATGCCAGCAAAATATTGTATCCCATGTTTGCAAATTTCATGTTTTTATTTTGGAACCAGACTGTGAGAAAAGTATATCAGCTCTGACAATTGCATTGAACATAGAAGCTCATCTACAGGTAGATGGACGACATTGTTTCTACCCATGCCTAGAATAATGCCTTACGTACTTCCAAAGTTAATGAGGTCAGTTTCTAGGGAACCAACACCAGTACTGGGCTTTATGAAGAGCTTCCATCAAGTTTTTATCTATAAAATTAAAAGAAGCTAACTGTATATTTTGTTCAGTGTCATTTTCCTTTATCTTAGAATTACCACTGTATCATTAGGGAGGGATGTAGAGTGTTATTTTGATAAAGTGAGGTCTGTAGCTGACTGGCATCTTTTAAATAAATAATTACCAGACTCGTGTCTTCAGGTGGGGATGTGGTAGCAGGGCGAAAGCGATTCCATGCGAGATGCAGGACTGGACAGCCCTGCATTTAGTGCACAGGTGCAGAATCGCCCATGACCATTATTGATGGCAGCAGCTTCTGATTGCTGCAGATGAGTAACATCCCCGTTTTAAAAGGGAAGTGTGAGTGTGAGGTGGGAGAGGACAGAGGTTAAAGGAAGAAAGAAAGAGAGAGAAGAAGGCAGGAGGGAGAAGAGCTGGTGTAAAAGAATGAGCGAGCTAGCAGAGACAGACAGCGGTGTGGAGAGCCCCTGGAGAGGAACGAGTGGCCAACACCCAGGGGGCTGCTGTAGTGATCAGGTGGCTGCAGAAGCCCAGGAAGGCATCAGGAGTCAGTCTTGGACTGAGAGCCCCATTTTGAGCACCATGGCCTTTGGGGACATGAGCCATGGTCCGGAGCGGGAATCTCTCAGTAGTCATGGGACACAGGGACCCAGACCTGTGGAAGGTCAGTTGTGTTTGTCTGTCGGTGTTTGGAGATTTAAATAAGTAATTGCCACATTCATGTCTTCGAGTAGGGTGGGCATGGTAACATGGGGAGAGCGGTTCCCATATGCGATTCAGGAGCAGACAGTCCTGCGCTAACTACACAGGTGTAGGACCGCCCGCAACCCTAATTGAAGCTGGGAGGTGCTGATGCTGCGAGTGCAAGAGGGAGCGAGAATCGAGAAAGGAAAAAGACAACCAATGAACAGAGGTTAAAGGAGAAAGAGAGAAGAAGGCAGGAGGAGGAATAAGCCAGAGCATCTGGCTGCAGCCACTGTAAGGTGTTGAGTTTTTCAGTAAGCGGAAACACGTCACCCCCACAGTAGGCGGAAACACGTGACTTCAAATTTAAACACAGTTATGTCTCACATGAAATGTTGTTTTTGTGTAGTATCCCGTATTGCAATATATTTGAATAAAAGGTTTAAAAAATATCGGATGTACTTAAAATAGATAAATTAAGAACGATCGACTTCGACAGCGAAAACTAAATTGCGTTTTTGTTACTGTTGATGTTGCTGAGAAACAAACATAGTTCTAATTAACAGTGTTTTTTAATGCGTAAAATATATAAAAATATGACAATATCTTTTCTTTTTGATTACTAGGTAATACATTACTGTTAATAGCTACTGTAAGCTTTTTATTTTAAAGTTACATGTACAAACAATGCTGTTACATTTACACTGTAATCTTTTATTTTAACTTCTAGTAGTATAAGTATGAACATGGAAACAAGTGAACAAAATTTTGAAATAAGTTTAATTGTAATTTTGTATCTACATTGGAAAAAATAACACATTAAAAAGCAAACAAGTTTTGCCTCCCTCCGTCCATTATATCTCAAACATAGCATTGACCCTTAGTCCCTGCTCGTCAACACATGCCTTTAGAAAGAGTTCCATGTCCTCCCCACACTGAAAAACAAAGAGGAAGAAGTCCCTTGCTTCAGTGTCTTCTTCCTCCAGCATGTCTCTTAAGACCCTCTGCTGGTCCTCTTTATTTAAGAACAGATATTTTGCCGTGGTTACTTGTCCATGGAAAAGAGCCTCATTTTGAAAAACCCACTGCACAGCAGTATGCAGATCTTGAACAACTGCTGGTTCCTGTGTCAAGCAAATGGGGATAAAAACTTACCTATTCTTTGATGCAGAACAGTTATTTTAACAGTGAGTCAAAAGTCACTAACCATTTAATTATACTAGTGTTTAAATGAATACTGACCTGACTGACATCCGGTAACTTACGCTTTTTCATTCTGAAAATGGGCACAAGTTGTCCTTGAAGCACAGCTTTGGTGTCCTCTCTCCAGTGTGCAAAAAGCTTACCATAGCTTAACAGAAACTTTTTAGATTTTTAATGTGTCTAAACCTTGAGACAAAATAGTACAGAAGCCAAAATATAAATACCTCCTGAGATCAAAGTTCTCCATCAACAGCAAGCACCACCATTTCCACAAGTAGGGCATGTCTGACTGTAAAATATCAATATGAAACATATGTAACAACTTTCAAAAGATTCAAGACTCCATTGCTCTCAAATTAAATAGGATACTTACTATAGTATAATCAAATGGTGCATCCAGTGCCACGTAGAGAGCAGACTGTTTGGGACAAAAAATAAAAATTTAATTTTTTTGGAGCTTAATTTAACTTTTGTATGTATCTCAAGGAAAACTGAATAACAGAAAAATAACCATTAGCATGAAGATCCCACAGTCAATTCCAAAGTCTTGGCTCGGAAAACCCTTTATTACAGTGAAAATAAAGACTCATTAATAAAATCCCTTAAAAGAAGACTAGCGTAATGTAATTCACCATACACTCACACCATTACATACCTTCAAGTCAAAGCTATTTTTTACTGAACAATGCCCT
>NC_053164.1:121009055-121025047 GCF_016835505.1 Polypterus senegalus
ATTAAAGCTGGTTAATAAATTGAAGTTGGGCGTTGGTTTTCTTTAACAATGGAAACGAAATAAAGTTTTGCAGGTTCCCATAGGCATAACCCGCTTTGGATGGTCAGGGTTTGAATTAGTTCGTAAAAAGGAAAAGTAGCCCTTGATGTCATGCATCAGGGATACGCACGGTCCACACTCCAAAAACTGGCAGAGCGCATGCGTATTTAACTCGTAGATCAAATATCGGGCTTACTGGTATGGCTAAGCAAAGCTGCACTTCATAATCTGGTTATATATTGAAGATCGGGTGAGCGCTTCCATTGGAAAGAAAAAGATGATTTCAAAGGCATACACTGATTTTGTTCAGTAACGTATGAATAAAAGCTCGCATCGATGTTGCAAGGCGGTCTCCCAACGTATACTGGGCGAACGGCGTCTTCAACTCCAAGATCAGCGCTTTAAACGGTATGGCCATAATAACAGCAGTTCCATAATGCTGGTTATAAATTGAAGTTCGGTGGTCTCAACAATGAAAGGATAAAGATGCAGTTCCCGGGCAAGCTGATGGTCAGGTGAAGTACAGTACAGGAAAAAGCTTACAGCATCCGGATCCCAGCCACCTCCCTCTAAGAACTGGCAGAGCGTGCGTGTTTTCCCCTGATCAAACTACATCGGGTGCTTTACGGTATGGCGAGCAAAGCTGCGCTTCATAATCCTGGTTATATTGAAGATCGGGGTGGAGCGCTCCATTGGAAAGAAAATGATGCATTTCAAAGCTACACGATTTCGCACGTAATAAAGCTTAAGATCGATTTTGCAATGCGGTCTGAATCCGCGATACTGCGAACCAAGGCTTTAATCAGTTCAGACGTTTTAAACTGGTATGGAACACAGCATGTCAACTGGTAAAATGCAGTTCGGTCGTTACAATGGAAAGGATATGGTTATCAGCATGCAAGGATGTAAGTAGTTCAGTACAAGAAAAAGCTTTCGGATCCAGGAGCTCCCATTAATTATGGCAAGGCATGCGTTTTAACCGTAATCAAGTAACTGGTTTTTTAACTGTAATGCAAGCAAAGCTGCATTAATGGGTATATATTGAAATGGAGGAAGTTCGTGAAGAAAGATGCATTTCAAAGGATAACTAGTTCCGGTCAGTGAGTCATGAAAAGTTACAGATCGAAGGCAGCGTCTCCCAGAGTACTGGGTAACCTCTCAAGCTCAAGTAGACGCTGCAAACTGGTATCATCGGTTCATACAGATGGCTCATAATGCTATCATTGAAGTGGTTTGATCGGGATGGAAAGGATGAAAGAATAGTCAGTCAAGCATATGATGTTCGTGTCATGCAGTGAAAAAGCTTACAGCATCCGGGATCCCAGCCACTTCCAAGAACTGCGCAAGCCATGGTATGGCAATCAGGCTCAAACTCTCGGATAGCTTAATCGGTATGGCTTAAATCAACAGCAGCTCATATGCTGGTTTATATTGAAGTCGGTGGTTGACGATGAAAGGAAAAATAGCATTTCAAGGCATACACTGAGTCGTTCATTCAGTAAAAGTATAATCCTGACCAGCTACTTCTCAGAACTGCGGCGCAATCGCGCTTTACCTGTATCAAATCACATCGGGGCTTTTACTGGTAGGCTAAGAAACAGCTCGCTTTCATAATGCTACATAATTAGTTCGGGTGGACGCTTCCATTGAAAGTAAAATGATGCATTTCAAAGGATACACTGAAGTTTATTTCAGTACAACAGTAATGAATAACAGCTTCAAGCATTCGATTTTGCAATGCGGTCTGCAATCCGCGTATACTGGCAACGGTCTTTAAATCCAAGTTCAGACGCTTTAAACTGGTATGGCTAAATAACAGCAGTGCTCCATAATGCTGGTTATAAATTGAAGTTCGGTCGATCGCAAAATGGAAAGGATAAAGGTTCAGTTCCAGCCATGCAAATGGTCAATGGCGAGTTACAGAAGCAAAAGTAAGCATCCGGGATCCTCAGCAGCATCCCATTAAAGATGGCAGAGCGCATGCGTATTTAACCTCGTGATCAAAGCACATCGGGTTCTTTACACTGGTATGGTCAGGGGCAAAGCCGCACTTCATAATGCTGGTTATATATTAGATCGGGTGGAGCGTCGCATTGGAAAAAAAAAAGAAAAGATGCATTTCCGGGAAGCGGGCATACAATTGATGTTCATGGTTCATGCAACTGTCGCGGAATAAAAGCTTACAGCATTCGATGTTGCATGGTCTGCGTTACGTATACTGGGCTTACACGTACGCTCTTCAACTTCCAAGATCAGGCGCTTTCAAACTGGAAAGGCGGCTTGGCAATCAACAGCAGTTCTTCATAATGCTGTTGGTAAATTGAAGTTCGGGTGGTCTCTAAATAATGGAAAGGAAGGTGATGGTTCCAGGCTGATGGTCAGGTTGATTAGTGTTACAGGAAAATAGCTTAGCAGCATCCAAATCCCAGCCACCTCCAAGAACTGGCAGAGCGCATGCGTGAGCCGACTCTCCTCTAGATCAAACCGTACCGGGTGCTTTTACTGGTGGCGGCCGTAAGCAACGTCGCTGCGCTTGTTAATCCCAAGTACATTGAAGATCGGGTGAGGCCCGCTGAAAGTAAATGATGCATTCAGCATACACTGTGCTTATTTTCAGCACAACAGTACGAATAACAGCTACAGCATTCGAACATTTGCAATGCGTGGTCTGCAATCCGCGTATATTGCTGAACTAAAAGCAAGTCTTTAAATTCCAAGTTCAGACGCTTTTTAAACTGGTATGGCCATAAATAACAGCAGTGCTCCAGTACGCTGGAAGTTATAAATTGAAGTTCGGGTCGATCGCTAACAATGGAAAGGGTTAAAGGTTCAGTTCCCAGCAATACGGTCAAGTGGCGTAGTTACAGTAGAGGAAAAAAGCTTACAGCATCCGGGGGATCCCAGGCAGGCAGCCTCCATTAAAGAGTACTGGCAGAGCGCATGCGTATTTAACCTCGCAGATCAAAGCACATCGGGTTCTTTTGTTAATTGGTATGGCTGTGCTAAAAGCCGCATCATATAATGCTGGTTATAGTGGCTGAAGATCGGGGTGAGCGCCCATTGGAAAGAAAAAGATGCATTTCAAAGGTACCGATGTTCGGGCGGTTCAAAGTAATCACATTAAAAGCTTACAGCATTCGATGTTGCAAGGTGGTCTGTGTCACGTATATGGCCAAGCGTTATGCCGTGCGTCTTCAACCGCAAGATCAGGTAAGGCGCTTTCAAACTGGTATGGCCATAACTGCAGTTCTCCTATAATGCTGGTTATAAATTGAAGTTCGTGGTCTTAACAATGAAAGGATAAAGATGTGCTCCCAGGCATACGCTGATGGTCAGTTGATTAGTAGCACAGGAAAATAGCTTACAGCATCCGGGGATCCCAGCCACTTCCTCCAAACTGGCAGAGCGCATGCGTGCGCATTTCCTAGATCAAACTACATCGGGTGCTTTTACTGTGCGACAAAGTGTTGCGCTGCATTACAATCCCCTGGTTATATATTGAAGATCGGGGTGAGCTTCCATTGTAGCAAATGATGCATTTCAAAAGGCACAATACCGAAGTTTATTTTCAGTACAACAGTAATGAACAACAGCTTACAGTACCGATTTTGCAATGCGGTCTGCAATCCGCGCATACCGGCGAACTATGCGTCTTAACTTCCATGTTCAGACGCTTTAAACTGGTGCGCCATAAATAATGCGCAGCAGTGCTCCATAATGCTGGCTATATTATAACCAGTTCGGGCCGATCGCTGGTCAATGGAAAGGATAAAGGTTCACAGTTCCCAGCCATGCAATGATGGTCAAGTGGCGTAGTTACAGCATACAGGAAAAAAAGCTACAGCATCCGGGATCCCAGGCAGCCTCCCATTAAAGTACTGGCAGAGCGTATGCATTTAACCTCGTAGATCAGCACATCGGGGTTTTTACACCTGTATGGCTGAAGCAAAAGCTGCACTTCATAATGCTATATTGAAGATCGGTGAGCGCTTCCATTGGAAAGAAAAAGATGCATTTCAAAGGCATACACGCCGACGTTCATGGTTCAGCGCAACTGTCATGAATAAAAGCTTACAGCATCTGCCGATGCTGCAAGGTCCGCAGCCAATGCATACTGGGCGATACGTGCCGCCTTCAACCTCCAAGATCAGGCGCTTTCAAAGTCCCAGGCGGCCATAATCAACAGCAGTTCTCCATACTGCTGGCTATAAATTGAAGTTCGGGTGGGTCTCTAACAATGGAAAGGATAAAGATGGTTCTAGCACACGCTGATGGTCAGGTTGATTAGTACAGTACAGGAAAATAGCTTACAGCATCCGGGGATCCCAGCCACTTCCTCCAAGAACTGGCAGAGCGCATGCGTGTTTTACCTCCTAGATCAAACCATCGGGTGCTTTACTGGTATGGTCAGCAACAGCTGCGCTTCATAATCCTGGTTATATATTGAAGATCGGGGTGGAGCGCTCAATTGAAAGTAAATGATGCATTTCAAAGGCATACACTGAAGTTTATTTTCAGTACAACAGTACGAATAACAGCTTACAGCATTTTGATTTGCAAGGCGGTTCGGGTAATCCGCGGTGATACTGGCGAACTGCGCGCCTTTTAACTTCCAAGTTCAGATGGAACTGGCAGGCGGCCATAAATAACAGCAGTGCTCCATAATGCTGGTTATAAATTGAAGTTCGCTTCCATCACAACAATGGAAAGGATAAAGGTTCAGTTCCCAGCCATGCAATGATGGTCAAGTGGGCGAGTTACAGTACAGGAAAGTCATATCCGGGGATCCCAGGCAGCTCCCATTAAAGTACCGGGCAGAGCGCGATGCGATGAACCTCGTGGTGGAGATCAGCACATCGGGTCTTTACACTGGTATGGCCAGGCAAAAGCTGCACTTCATAATGCTGGTTATATATTAAGATCGGGTGAGCGCCCATTGGAAAGAAAAAAAGATGCATTTCAAAGGCATACACTGATGTTCAGGGTTCAGTAACTGTCATGTGAATAAAAGCTTACAGCATTCGGCGTTGCAAGGCGGTTCGTGCCACGAGTGGTCAAGGCGACACGTATGCCTTCAACTCCAAGATCAGGCGCTTTCAAACTGGTATGGCTATAATCAACAGCAGTTCTCCATAATGTTGGTTATAAATTGAAGTTCGGTGGGTCTCTAACAATGAAAGGATAAAGATGCAGTTCCCAGGCATACGCTGATGGTCAGGTTGATTAGTACAGTACAGGAAAATAGCTACAGCATCCGATCCCAGCCACTTCCTCCAAGAACTGGCAGAGCGCATGTTTACCTCCAGATCAAACTACATCGGGTGCTTTACTGGTATGTGGCTGTAAGCAACACAGCTGCGCCTTCATAATCCTGGTTATATATTGAAGATCGGGAGCGCCCATTGGAAAGTAAAATGATGCATTTCAAAGGCATACACTGAAGTTTATTTTCAGTACAACAGTACGAATAACAGCTACAGCATTCGACATTTTGCATGGTTCGCAATCCGCTGCATACTGGTTTAACCAGCGCCTTTAATCAAGTTCAGACGCCTTTAAACTGGTATGGCCATAAATAACAGCAGTGCTCCATAATGCTGGTTATAAATCAGTTCGGTCGATCGCTAACAATGGAAAGGATAAAGGTTCAGTTCCCCAGCCATGCAATGATGGTCAAGGGCGAGTTATAGTACAGGAAAAAGCTTACAGCATCCGTGATCCTAGGCAGCCTCCCATTAAAGTACTGGCAGATGACAGTATTTAACCTCGTAGATCAAAGTACACATCGGGTTCTTTTTTACACTGGTATGGCTGTAGGCAAAAGCTGCACTTCCTAATGTTGGTTATATATTGAAGATCGGGTGAGCGTTCCATTGGAAAGAAAAAAAGATGCATTTCAAAGGCATACACTGATGTTCAGGGTTCAGTGCAACTGTCATGAATAAAAGCTTACAGCATTCGATGTTGCAAGGCGGTCTGCAAGCCACGTATACTGGGCGACACGCGCCTTCAACTTCCAAGATCAGGCGCTTTCAAACTGGTATGACAATCAACAGCAGTTCTCCATAATGCTGGTTATAAATTGAAGTTCGGGTGGGTTCAACAATGGAAAAGGATAAAGATGCAGTTCCCAGGCATACGCTACGGTCATACTAGTACAGCAGGAAAATAGCTTACAGCATCCGGGGATCCTGCTCACCTCCTCCAAGAACTGGGTAGAGCGACGCGCGTTTTACCTCCTAGATCAAACTACATCGGGTGCTTTTACTGGTATGGTCAGAAGCAACAGCCGCGCTTCATAATCCTGGTTATATATTACATCGGGTGGAGCGCTTCCATTGAAAGTAAATGATGTATTTCAAAGGCATACACTGAAGTTTATTTTCAGTACAACAGTAATGAGCACAACAGCTATAGCATTCGATGGGCGGGTTCGGTAATCCACAGACATTGGGCTAACCGTGCGCCTTTTAACTTCCAAGTTCAGACGCTTTTAAACTGGTATGGCGCATAAATAACAGCAGTGCTCCATAATGTTGGTTATAAATTGTGTTCGGTCGATCGCTAACAATGGAAATGATAAAGTTTCATTTCCCAGCCATGCAATGATGGTCAAGGGGCGTAGTTACAGTACAGGAAAAAAAGCTTACAGCATCCGGGGATCCCAGGCAGCCTCCCATTAGCAGCATCACTGGCAGAGCGCATGCGTATTTAACCCTCGTAGATCAGCACATCGGGTTCTTTTTACACTGGTATGGTTGTAGGCAAAAGCTGCACTTCATAATGCTGGTTATATTGAAGATCGGGGTGGAGCGCTTCCATTGAAAAGAAAAAAGATGCATTTCAAAGGCATACACTGATGTTCAGGGTTCAGTAACCAAGCCGCGGTCAAAAGCTTACAGTATTCGATGTTGCAAGGCGGCAAGCCACGATACTGGGCGACATACATTTTCAACTTCCAAAGATCAGCGCTTTCAAACTGGTATATTACAATCAACAGCAGTTCTCCACGTTGGTTATAAACCAGTTCGGTGGGTCTCTAACAATGAAGAAAGTATAAGATGCAGTTCCCAGGCATGCTGATGAAGCCGCTGATTAGTACAGTACAGGAAAATAGCTTACATCCGGGATCCCGCCACTCTCCCTCCAAGAACTGGCAGAGCGTACAAAAAGCTTTAATTTCCTCAGATCAAACCACATCGGGTGCTTTTACCGGTATGGTTGTAAGCAACAGCCGCGCTTCATAACTTGGCTATATTGAAGATCGGGGTGAGCGCTTCCATTGAAAGTAAAATGATGCATTTCAAAGGCATACACTGAAGTTTATTTTCAGTACAACAGTAATGAATAACAGCTTACAGCATTCGATTTTGCAAGGCGGTCTGCAACCCGCGTATACTGGGCGAACCGTGCGTCTTTAACTTCCAAGTTCAGGACGCTTTAAACTGGTATGGCTATAAATAACAGCAGTGTCTATAATGCTGGTTATAAATTGAAGTTCGGGTCGATCGCTAACAATGGAAAGGGGATAAAGGTTCGGGGTTCCCAGCCATGCAATGATGGTCAAGTGGCGTAGTTACAGTACAGGAAAAAAAGCTTACAGCATCCGGGGATCCCAGGCAGCCTCCCCTTAAAGTACTGGCAGAGCAAGCATGCGTATTTTAACCCCGTAGATCAAAGTACATCGGGTTCTTTTACACTGGTATGTATTGTAAGCAAAAGCTGCACTTCATAATGCTGGTTATATTGAAGATCGGGTGGAGCGCCTCCATTGGAAAGAAAAAATATGTACTTAAAGGTATACACTGATGTTCAAGTGGTTCAGTGCAACTGTCATGAATAAAAGCTTACAGTATCTGGATGTTGCAAGGCGGTCCGCAAGCCACGTATACTGGCGATACGTGCGTCTTCAACTTCCAAGATCAGGCGCTTCAAACTGGTATGGCTATAATCAACAGCAGTTCTCCATACGTTGGTTATAAATTGAAGCTCCGTGGGTCTCTAAATAAATGGAAAGGATAAAGATGTAGTTCCTCAGGCATACGCTGATGGTCGGGTTGGATTAGTACAGTACAGGAAAATAGCTACAGCATCCGGGGATCCCAGCCACTCTCCAAGGACCGGGTGGCAGAGCGCATGCGTTTTAATTCTAGATCAAATCCACATCGGGTGCTTTTACTGGCTGGCTGTAAGCAACAGCTGCGCTTCATAATCCTGGTTATATATTGAAGATCGGGTGGAGCTTCCATTGAAAGTAAATGATGCATTTCAAAGGCATACACTGAAGTTTATTTTCAGTACAACAGTAATGAATAACAGCTATCTAGCATTCGATTTTGCAAGGCGGTCTGCAATCCGCGTATATCATGAACCGTGCGTCTTTAACTTCCAAGTTCAGACGCTTTGGAACCAGGCGCGGCCATAAATAACAGCAGTGCTCCATAATGCTGGTTATAAATTGAAGTTCGGGTCGATCGCTAACAATAGAAAGGATGGGGTTCAGTTCCCAGCCATGCAATGATGGTCAAGTGGCGTAGTTACAGTACAGGAAAAAGCTTACAGCATCCTGGGATCCTGTGCAGCCCCCATTAAAGTACTGGTAGAGCGATGCTTATTTAACCCGTGATCAAAGTACATCGGGTTCTTTTACACTGGTATGGCTGTAAGCAAAGCTGCACTTCATAATGCTGGTTGTTATATATTGAAAGATCGCGGGAGCGTCCATTGGAAAGATAAAAAGATGCATTTCAAAGGCATACACTGATGTTCATGGTTCAGTGCAACTGTCATGAAAGAAGCTTACAGCATTCGATGTTGTGGCAGGTCTGCAAGCCACGTGATACCAAGGCGATGCGCCCTTTAACTTCCAAGATCAGGCGCTTTCAAACTGGTATGGCTTACATAATCAACAGCAGTTCCATAATGCTTGCTATAAATTGAAGTTCGGGTGGGTCTCTAACAATGGAAAGGATAAAGATGCAGTCCTATGCATACGCTGATGGTCAGGTTGATTAGTACAGTACAGGAAAATAGCTTACAGCATCCGGGGATCCTGCAGCCACTCTCCGCTGAACTGGCAGAGCCGCGATGCTGTTTTACTTCCTAGATCAAACTACATCGGGTGCTTTCAAACTGGTATGGCTGTAAGCAACAGCTGCGCTCATAACCTGGTTATATATTGAAGATCGGGGTGGAGCCGCCCATTGGAAAGTAAAAAATGATGCATTTCCCCAAAGGTATACACTGAAGTTTATTTTCAGTACAACAGTAATGAATAAATAGCTTACAGTATCTGATTTTGCAAGGCGGTCTGCAATCCAAGGTATACTGGGCTTAACTGCGGCGTCTTTAACTTCCAAGTTCAGACGCTTTTAAACTGGTATATGGCCATAAATAACAGCAGTGCTCCATAATGCTGGTTATAAATTGTGTCTGGTCGATCGCTAACAATGGAAAGGATAAAGGTTCAGTTCCCAGCCATGCAATGATGGTCAAGTGCTAGTTACAGTACAGGAAAAGCTTACAGTCCGGGATCCCAGGCAGCTCCCATTAAAGTAGCTGGCAGAGCGATGCGATTTAACCCGTAGATCAAAGACATCGGGTTCTTTACACTGGTATGGTGTAGGCAAAGCTGACTATAATGCTGGTTAATATTGAAGATCGGGTGAGCGCTCATTGAAAGAAAGAGCATTCAAGGATAATGATGTTCGTCAAGCAACTGAGATAATTAAGTTACACATATGAAGTTAAGATTCTGCACAGCGTAAGTCGCGATCGCTTCAATCCAAGTCAGCGTTTTCCAACTGGTTGGAACTGAATCAACAGCATTTCCAGAAGCTGGTTAAAATGCGTGGTTCTAAATAATGGAAGGATAAAGATGGTAAGGCATAAGGTATGTGTCCAGGCTATGATTCACAGTGCAGAAACAGTTACAGATCGTATCAGCTCAGCCATCCCGTCCAAGAACTGGCAGAGCGCAGCGTATTTAACCTCTAGATCAAATACATCGGGTCTTTTACACTGGTATGGCTGTAGCAAAAGCTGATTCATAATGCTGGTTATATATTGAAGATCGGGTGAGCGCTCCATTGGAAAGAAAAAGATGCATTTCAAGGCATACGCTGATGTTCAGGGTTCAGTGCAACTGTCATGAATAAAGCTTACAGCATCTGACGTTAAGGCGGTCTTCAAGCCCGTATACTGGATACGTGGCCTTCAACTTCCAAGATCAGGGCTTTCAAACTGTGTATGGCATAATCAAAGCAGTTCTCCATAATGCTGGTATAAATTGAGTTCGGTGGCTAACAATGGAAAGGTAAAGATGCAGTTCCCAGGCATAGCTGATGGTCAGTTGATTAGTACAGTACAGGAAAATAGCTTTCACTCCGGGGATCCAGTACCTCCTCCAAGAACTGGCAGAGCAGCGTGTTTTACCCTAGATCAAACTACATCGGGTGCTTTACTGGTTGGTGTAAGCAACAGCTGCGCTCATAATCCTGGTTATATAAGAAATCGGGTGGAGCCCATTGAAGTAAAAGATGCATTTCCAAAGGCATACACTGAAGTTTATTTTCAGTACAACAGTAGAATAACAGCTTACGTATTCGATTTGCAGGCTGTTCATAAGATAATCGGTGAGCATGAAAGAAAGGCTTTAACTTCCAAGTTAGACGTTTAAACGGATGCATAAATAAAGCATGCCCTAAGCTGGTTATAAATTAAGTCGGTCGATCAGCTAAATGGAAAGGATAAAGGTTCAGTTCCCAGCCATCAATGATGGTCAGGGCGTAGTTACAGAAGGCAAAAGCTTTAAATCCGGGATCCCAGGCAGCCTCCCATTAAAGTATGCAGCGCATGCATTTTAACCGTAGACAAAGTACATCGGGTTTTTTACACTGGTATGGCTGTAGGCAAAAGCTCCTCTAATGCTTTAATATTGATCGGTGAGCGTCCATTGAAAGAAAAGATGCATTTCAAAGGTTTTACACTGATGTTCGGTCAGTGCAACTGTCATGAATAAAAGCTTACAGCATTGGATGTTGAAGGCAGTCTGAAAAGCCACGGGGATACGGGGCGATCGCGCCTTCAATTTCCAAGATCAGGCGTTTTCTAAACTGGTAGGGCCCAATAATCAACACCCAGTTCCCAAAAGGGGTTATAAATTGAATTTCCGGGGGGGTCTCAACAATGGAAAGGGGGTGATGTGCCCCAGGAAAAGCGGGATGGTCAGGTTGATTAGTACAGTACAGGAAAATAGTTTACAGCACCCGGGGGATCCCACCCCTTCCCTCCAAGAACTGGAGAGCGAGCGGTTTTAAAATTCCTAGATCAAAACAAAAGGGGTGTTTTTACTGGTATGGCCGAAGCAAAGCCGCTTTTTATAATCCTGGTTATATATTGAAGATGGGGGTTTTCCCTTGGGAAAGTAAAGATGCTTTTTTAAAGGATACCCCAAGTTTTTTTTTTGTCCAACGGGTAAGGGAAAAACCACCCAAAGCATTCAAATTTTGCAAGGCGGTCTGCAACCCTGCGATATTTGGCAAACCCGGGGGGGTTTTTTTAATTTCCAAGTTCAGACGCTTTTTAAAAACGGGTTTGGGGGGCTTAAAATCCAAGCAGTGCTCCATAATGCTGGTTATAAATTAAAGTTGGGGTCGATCGTTTAACAAGGGAAAAAGGAAAAAGGGCCCAGCCCCCAGCCATGCAATGATGGTCAAGTGGCGTAGTTACAGTACGGGAAAAAAAAGCTTACAATCCTAATCCCGGGCCCTCCCATTAAAGTACTGGCAGACCCGCATGGGGTTTTTAAACCCCCGTAGATAAAAGGGGCCATGGGGTTTTTTTTACACTGGTATGGCTGAAAGGAAAAAGCTGCATTTCAAATGCTTTATATATTGAAGATGGGGGGGAGCCCCTTCCATTGAAAAAAAAAAGATGATTTCAAAGGCATACACTGATGTTCAGGGTTCAGTAACCCGTCATGAAAAAAAAGCTTACAGCTTTCTAAAGGTTGAAGGCGGTCTGCAACCCACGATACTGGGCAAAACGGCGTCTTCAATTTCCAAGATCAGGCGCTTTCAAACTGGTATGGTTTAAAACCAACAGCAGTTCCCCAAAAGCTGGAAAATTGGGAAGTTCGGGGGGGTCTCTAAAAAATGGAAAGGATAAAGAGGGATTTCCCCGGCATACGTTTGATGGTCGGGTTGATTAGTACAGAAAGGGAAAAAATAGCTTAAGCATCCGGGGATCCCAGCCACCCCCTCCAAGAACTGGCAGAGCGAAAAGGTTTTACCTCCTGATAAAAACTCATCGGGTGTTTTACTGGTATGGTTGAAGCAACACCCGCGCTTCATAACCTTGGTTATATATTGAAGATCGGGGTGGAGCCCCTTCCATTGGAAAGAAAAAGGGCATTTCAAAGGCATACACTGGAAGTTTATTTTCAGTACAAACAGTAATGAATAAAAAGTTTACAGATTCGATTTTGCAAGGCGGCCCCGAATCCGCGATATTGGGTTTAAACCCGCGGCCTTTAACCCCGTTCAGACGTTTTTAAACTTTAGGCTTAAACAAATAACAGCAGTTCCATAAGGGCTGGTTAAAAACCAAAGTTGGGGCCGATCGCCAAGGGAAAAGGGGATAAAGGTTCGGTCTCCCGGGCCATGCAATGATGGTCGGGGCGGGGCAGCACGGGAAAAAAGCTTACAGACCCGGGGGATCCCAGGCAGCCCCCATTAAAGTACTGGCAGAGCCGCGCGATTTAACCCGTAGATAAAAAGTACACCGGGTTTTTTTACACTGGTATGGCTGAAAGGAAAAAAGCTGCACTTCAAATGGCTTTTTGGATATTGAAGATGGGGGTGGAGCCCCTTTTGGAAAAAAAAAGATGATTTCAAAGGCATACACTGATGTTCAGGGCCCGGCAACTGTCATGAATAAAAGTTTTACAGACCTGAGGTTGAAAGGGCGGTTGCGCCACGCAAAAGGCAATACGATCCTTCAATTTCCCCAAGATTGGGCCCCAAAAACTGGAAATGGCCTAATCCCCAGCAGTTCTCCATAATGCGGTTTATAAATTGAAGTTCGGGTGGGTCTCTAACAATGGAAAGGATAAAGATGCATTTCCCCTAGGCAATCCCGATGGTCGGGTTGATTAGTACAGTACAGGAAAATAGTTTAAAGGCACCGGGGATCCCAGCCACTCCCCCCAAGGGTTTTTGGCAGAGCGCATGCTGTTTTACCCCCCAGATCAAACAACATGGGGGTTTTTTACTGGTATGGTCAGAAAGAACACCCGCCCCTTAAATCCTGGTTATATATTAAAGATCGGGGTGGAGCGCTTCCTTTGGGAAAGAAAAAGATGATTTAAAAGGGCATACCCCGAAGTTTATTTTTAAAGTACAACAGTTTTAAAATAACAGTTTACAGCTTTCCGGATTTTGCGGGGGGTCTGCAATCCCGATATTGGCAAAACGGGGGCCGCCTTTAATTTTCCAAAAGTTCAGACGCTTTAAACGGGTTTGGGGCCAAAACCCCCAGCAGTGCCCATAATGCGGGGGTTATAAAAAAAAAGTTGGGGTCGATCGCTAACAAGGGAAAAAGGGATAAAGGGGTTCAGTTCCCAGCCATGCAATGATGGTAAAGGCGGGGGTAGTTACAGTACGGGAAAAAAGTTTACAGCACCCGGGGATCCCAGGACCCTCCCATTAAAGTTTGGCAGAGCGCATGCGTTTTTAAACCCTGTAGATCAAAGTACATGGGGTTTTTTTTACACTGGTATGGCTTTTGGGAAAAAAGCTGCACTTCAAAATTGCTGGTTAATTTTGAAGATCGGGGTGGAGCCCCTTCCTTGGAAAAAAAAAAAGATGCATTTCAAAGGTATACACTGATGTTCAGGGTTCAGTGAACTGTCATGAATAAAAGCCAGCATTCAAATGTTGAAGGGGGTCTGCAACCCACGTATATTTGGGCGATACGGGCGCCTTCAACTTCCAAAAATCAGGCGCTTTCAAACTGGAAGGAAATAATAAACAGCAGTTCTCCATAAGGGCTGGTTATAAAAAAAATTTCGGGGGGGTCGCTAACAATGGAAAGGATAAAGATGCATTTCCCCCAGGCATACGCTGATGGTCGGGTTTGGGATTAGTACAGCGGGAAAAATACCCAAAAGCATCCGGGGATCCCAGCCACTCCCCCTCCAAGAACGGGGCGGGAGCGAGCGTTTTACCCCTAGATCAAACTACATCGGGTGCTTTTACGGTAGGGCCCGAAAGGCAACAGCTGCGCCCATAATCCGGGCTATATATTGAAGATCGGGGGGGACCCGCCCCATTGGAAAGTAAAATGATGCATTTCAAAGGCATAACGAAGTTTATCTACAACAGTAATGAATAACAGCTTACAGCATTCGATTTTGAGGGTCTGAAGCATCTAACGGCTATCCATCGACTTACTGGCAAGTACGCGAGGTCAATCTGTTAATGTCTCTGATCAAACATGGATGATAAGGTTGCTAGCAACATGAGTCTAACTGCGTTAATAGAAGAGAGCACTCAACAGAATTGCATAAACATAATGAATTATCTTCAGACAGATATTGAATACACTACAATCCGTTTCTGGTTAACCGTAGCTGTATAGTCAACTTACTGCTTTAATAATTCAGAGGTAAAGCTGGTATAAATTAAAGAGGTACAAAGTGGTTAAAGGAACAGTTGTTCATCGTACAATGGTAATGAAAAGTTCAGTTCCAGCAATGATGTCGGCAGACGCAGAAAGCAGATCGGGGTCACCGCAGCCCTTAAAGTACTGGCAGATCATGGTATTTAACTGAATCGACATAGTTATCACTGATGTCGAGTAAGCTGCTATAAATTAATATTGGTGGGTGCAGCATTGGAAAGATAAAGATGCAGTTCAACAGGCATAACGATGTTCAGGTTCAGTGTACTGTAGAATATAAGCATCCGATGGCTCACTCCAAGATCGGCTTCAACGTAGGTTAACACCAGTTCCAAATCGGTGCTTTTAAACTGGTATGGCTTAATCAACAAGTGCTCCATAATGCGTTATAAGATCGGTGGATCTAACAAGGAATGATAAAGTGCAGTCAGAAGCTACGCTGGGATCAGGTATCTACAAGAATGCAAGTCGCATCCGGTTCACTCCCTCAAGAACGGCGACATGCGTGTTTCAGTCTAAACAGCGCTCTATCCTGGTAAGAACAGCTGGGCTTCATAATCTGGTATAATTGAAGATCGGGATGCATGGAAAGTAATTGATGATTTCAAAGGTAATGAATAATAGCTTCGTCAACGGTACGAATACGCTTAAGCATTGATCGTTGCAGGTTTAATCCAGTCAGACTTAACTGGTGCCGATATTAACACCAGTTCATAACGGTTTAAATGGATGGCTAATCAGCAGTGGCTCCATAATGCTGGTTCAGCAATGAAGTTCGGATCGTCAAGGAAAGGTAAGGTTAATCCCACCATCTCGGTGGCAGGCGCTCATTAAGTACAGTAAAGCGTTTACGCATCCGGGGATCCAGCAGCTTCTTTATAAGACTGGCAGAGCGATAGTTTTAACCTCTAATCGTAATGTCTTGAACGGTATGGCTTCGGCAAAAATGCACTTCAAGCTGGTATATATTGAAGATGGGTTACGCACCATGGATAAAAGCTACACATTTCAATGGCAAGCCTGATGTTCAGGTCAGTGAACTGTCGAATAAAGTTCACTCGATGTATCAGGCTTAAAGCCGTATGTAACGGCGATCTCCATCTGTAAATTCCAAGATCAGGCGCTAACTGGTAAGGTGAAGGATAAAGCAGTTCCCAATGCTGGTTGTAAATTGAAGTCGTGTCTCAAAATGGCTAAAGGATCAGATCAGTCCAGCAGCGTGGCAGGTTGATTAGTACAGTACAGGAAAAATAGCTTACATCCGGGGATCC